>NC_046660.1:103000595-103003720 GCF_010883055.1 Belonocnema kinseyi | reverse complement strand
GATTGCTTAACCATTAACAAAGATTAGCTTTAATGACTGTTTGAATTAATCTTTTTGTTAGGGCAGGTATACGTTCGAAGTTATAAGCCTCACGTGTTGGAGTTCTAAAAATTCGACTGAAGAGATGAATTTATCTCTTCAAGACATAAAAACTTGTCTCCAAGACATAAATTGAAGTCTGGCTCCGTCTCAAAACTGATATATGTTCAAGTCGAACTGTTCGACTTCAGCATATCTTGATTGATGCCAATTCAAGTCGATCTCAAGTTGAAGCATTTTTATTCGGGAAGTACAGGAATTGTAGGAAAGAAAATTATCTATAAATCAACGGTATAAGTTTATGACGAAGCGAAATGAGGTGCAGGAAAAGCGACATCAAGTTGGAGAAAATTTGTATAAGGTTGGGGAAATGTGACATAAGTTTCGCGAAAGTAGTATTATTTAGAAGTAAAAAGGTATAATAGGGGACGGCGGCTCTACTAGGGCCATGTGATATCTGTAGCTATGGATATGAGATTGAGGAGGGAAAGATCCAGAGATGTTAGGAGGTAGTGTCGGTATTGTTAGATGGTTAGTGTAGGTATGGAGCGAGAGTCGGATAGTAGTAGGAGGTTAGGTAATAATGTAGCATAACCTGGAATAAATTGTGGCACATAGAGAAATATGGCACTTGGTGTAATTTGGCGCATGGGGTAATATGGCATTCAGTGTTTTGTGGCCCCCGGGTTAATATGGCCGCCGGAGTGAAGTTTGCCCCAGATTCTCGGTCCCTCGCACAGCCGCGGTGACAAGGTCCTTTTATAACACAGAGAGACGAGTCCTTCTAAAACTTACGATTACGATTTAAAAGAATAATTTTAGTTTAAATTTATTTTCAAATAGAAATGGAATGCTCTGCGTTAACTGCATCCGAGAGTAAGCTCTTAAAATGTCATCAAGATTTCACCTTCAAGCAAGTAACGTGCAGGAGACATTCAGAAATTATACCAGCCAGAGGCTGCTCAGCCCTGCAGAGTGTAGAACTATCATAAGCTCATATAACTTACGCTACATACACGAAGAGGGAGAACTGCGACTAACCGGTTATCATACTATTATTAAGTTGAGAAGACTTGAAATGTGATCACTCGACCATTGGAATAATGGACTCTGCGTGACTTTCTCTGATTGAGCTTATTACAATGCGACAAACGCCCTCTTCCGCAAACTTCGTATCCACTCAACTTTCGGCCAGAAGAATTCTGAATGAGAATTATGAAGGGCTCTTTTCAAATAATGCTTAGACTTTATTTTAAAAATTATAAACGAGAAATAGTTTAATATTAGTATCGATTGATTAATTACTTAAATCTTATTATTAGTGATGTGCAAAATAATTCGACTCAATGCAGAACCAACATCTCCACGTGAATCGTAAGTCAAATTTTCCGAAACGACTCTTGCTTTAATCGAATCCGAAAAATCTAAATTGACTCAGTGCGTGAGTCTTGACCCATTTGGAAATAGTTCAAGGCGCTATATTGTTCCAGCCTAGACCGCCACGAGTCTATACTGGCGCTATCTCGAGAAACTATGCTGGGACGGTGCGCAAATGTAACGCTCCAATCGACTAGCCGCTATCTACACCAGCGGTACTGGCGCGTTCTAGTGAATCTAGTAAAATCTAGGAAATCTAGATGCGACCTATATTGGAAATTTAATAATGATTTTCATAATTAAATGATTCCTGACATAAAAGCACAATGAGCTACATTGAGAATATTAAAAAATTCCAGCTGTAAGAAAAATGGAATATAGCTCGTATGTGCTTTTTTGGCAGAATGTTTCCAAAAATTATTGATAAAAAAGAAAAGTTTCATTGAAAATGTTTTGGAACCAGGAGCCAACCTCAAAATCGAATTCTCATTTTACTCCATAAATACTAGAATTACATATTTTTTAATCATTAGGGCCTATTCCTGCATTGAATCAAATTTTTATTCAGAGTGAAAAATTGGTTAATTTCAATGGCTTTTATGTGAGACTTTTTTTCAAATGCTGGGGTTAGATCCAGTTTTGAGGTTGGGTATTGATTTCAACACCCTTACGTCAAAAAAGAATATGGAAAACTTGAAACCTCGTGGTCTCGAAACGAAA
This sequence comes from Belonocnema kinseyi, assembly GCF_010883055.1. NCBI lineage: Eukaryota > Metazoa > Arthropoda > Insecta > Hymenoptera > Cynipidae > Belonocnema > Belonocnema kinseyi. Next base: position 103,001,584 of record NC_046660.1, on the reverse strand, counting down.
CGTATTAACACTGAATGGCGGCATAGCGAACATTTGATTCTTGGAATCCGGTACCGGCTTTGTTTCCAACTTTTTTGGTAGCAGATTTGAAATTGCACTGCATGATGAAAGTTGAGTGCTGTTGGTAGCACTGCATAATATTTGAAGTTAGGAAATATGTCATTTTAATGTACATGAGTACAGGATACATGCCATACGAAAAGGAAAATTACTTTTCTAGAAAACCTAACGATAAAATGTTTTTATTCAGCAATATTTTTTTATATTAGCTTTGTCTTTCATTCAATGTTTTACCAATAAACAGTGTATAGTGCGTCAGATCAATCGATACCTAGTGATGAATTAAATTAACAAATATGCACTATGAGACAGTACTGACAACAGAGGCAACTTTATTTCTTCTATTGCCTTTGATTTGAGCACTGTGTTAACGTTGCGGAAGACTGGCGAAACTTTAAAAGTTGCGTGATTATATGCAATAAATGTAATTTGTTATATTTTATTAATTAGTTTTCAAATGACGCCTTCTTTTTAAAATGCCAAATAGAAGTACTTTCTAGAGGCAAGCTAGATTTTAGACGGTGTTTTTATATTATTCTCATGTTAAATTCTGGCTAGCGACATTAGTGGTTCTACATAGAACTGCGTGATGGATTTTTTTATCTAATTGGTATAGATAGCAACAAAAGAGCGCTAATCTAATTCGGCGTGAACAGACAGCCACGAACAATCCAGCCCTGGCCCTTGAACAATTCCAGTCTGCCAGGAATTATTTCCACACGGGAAGTCGAATTTTCCGTACGAATCAAGCTCGGACCGAATCAAAAATTACGAATCGACGCAGCGTGTAAGTCATCCAAGTCGGATTCAAGAAATTTGAATCTATCTAAATTTGAGTTACTTTTGTAAAATTCAACCCATGACTGACGAGCTGAGTCAGTTAAGATTTTTTTTAAATAAATTCTCAGCTATTTTATATATTGTGCGTG
>NC_046660.1:102970138-103000495 GCF_010883055.1 Belonocnema kinseyi | reverse complement strand
TTCTCTACTTATTTAAACCCTCCTGATCAATCCATAAAGCAACACCCTGTATTTCATTACATAAAAATAAAACTTAAATTCAAGCTATTTTAGAACACTTACAAGTCGACGGCGAGTTCTGCAAATTTGACAAGATTATTACTAATTAATTTCCGATATATATTTTTATATATTTTATCATTAAATAATACAATTTAAGAGACAAAATTAATATCTGAGAGTTTGGATAAAACAACAGTCTACTTTTAATTTGAGAAGTCACTCGATTTTCATTTGTTCTTTATGAAGCTATATGCAAAAAAAATGAAAAACAAGTGATTTATGAAAATATAGGCAGGCTATTATTGAACGTATTGGCTTAATTTTAGGGTTAATAATTTTAAAACATTATTTCTTTACTGAAATAGGTACAAAAAATCGATTAAATGAATTTGGAAGGAAACTCTATTTCGTCAAAATGTGGACTAATTACCGTTTAGCTTAATAATCAGTTTAGTATAAAATTCAAATTATTTTACTTTTTAATTTTCTATAAGAATACCTGGGAATGTTTAGAAAATCTAAAGTTTCGCAGGTTATAGAAAAAGAGAATCTTTAAAAAATTTGTATTTAATCATTTATTTTTCCTTTAGATTTTTATTATTTGGAATATATTACTTAAAAGATTTTGCTTCATAGTTATAACATCAAAAACGTTTGATTTTCAACGAAAGTCATATTTGTCTGAGCTAGGTCACAACTATTTTACTAAGCATAATTTGTATAAAATTTAATTTTTTTTAAAATTTTATCCATAATTTCTCCAGAAAATATGGTACCTTACTTTTTGTAATGATAAAGAAGAATAGAAATTAAAAATTTAGTGCATTTTGTACACTTTGGTCTTTTCAGTATGTACTTTATACCCCCGTCGACTATTTTCTAGCCATTTATTAAGTAACGACTATCAGATCACAAAGGATATATATTTATTTATTTATTTCTGATTGTAAATTATCTAATCGAAATTTATTGCCTTCGTAATTCGACAGTTGTCACTTTATAAATTGCTTCTGATTTCTTGATGAAATGGCAAAGCTTCACACTTATAGCTCCAAGAAGGGCGCACTTCATGCATAATTCCACGGTTTGCATTTAGATTAAAAGATACAGTTATTCTTCTAAACAATACGTTTTCAGACAAATTAGTATTCAAATAATTTTGCAACAAATTATCAAATATTGAATAAATTAATCATTTTTAACTTCATAGATACAGATTCATGAGTCGATTTTCTTATTATGGATCATGGATTATATTTAACGAACGGAAATCTGTCAAACACTTATCTTTATTCTCATTGTTCCTGGTGGTCTGGGATATTTATTTAGGTGGATGTAATGGAAACTTTACAGGAATTATGACGGGACTTGCAGAGCTCATTAAAATTGTCCCTTAACAATCAATTAACGATAATGGTTGTTATTGCAGATAACGATGTATTTTTTGGTGGCATGCCAGTACGCCATGACCCTTGTGATGGCGTTGACACCTGCCCAACGAAATGCGATGGTTGTTAGCAGGAATCCTAATCAGCGATACGCTAACGAACTCTCGAACCGATCCAGCCGCGACCCACCGACTCCGTTGCTTGATTACGCGAATTCGAAGGGAACACGTAGAAGGGCACTTGAATCATCGCAAGAAGAAATTCCTGCAGAAGTCCAGCGATCGATTTCGATGACCCAGGAAGCACTGCTAATTGAGAGGCCGAAGGCGAGTAGTTCGTTTGATAATAGGACAAAAAAATCGGAAATCACGACAGCTGATACCATCTTCACGAATACTGATGATCGGGGCTCGAGATTTTTCGTTAACCAAGCGCTCGAACACGCAGGGTATGAGAAAAGCGTCACTAAAAATGGGAAAGAGCTCCAGACTGAAGCTATGTCCTTGAAAAAGAGAGCAACGGGAAATACTGCAGAAGAGAGTTCTAGTAGAAAGGAAACGACAGAAATACTTAGTCGGAAGATCGACGTTGTATCGTCTAGTTCTACTGATCTTAAGGATAAAGGTGAGTCTACCGCTTGAAACATTACTAAAAAACGGAATTCGATGTCTGACTCGCAAAAAATATTCTACTCACAGATTCTTGTTATATTTACACGACATACTAGTCCAGAATGTAGTTACAAAATGACGTATTTCTTGAAACTCAAAAAAATTGTGTTTTTTATGTGTTTGGGGGGGGGGGGGAGCCTAAGCCCTACCCCTGGCGCTCGAGCTAGAAATCCTAGTGTTTCACGAAATAAAAAAATAAAAAGAATTATTTGTTTTCTTTTGTAAGAAAGAACTTTTCTAAAACGGAACTATATATATTTTCTATCCATACGAGTACTGCTCCGAGTACTTACCGAAATTGTAATAAGCTCAAATAATAAGATGCGCTTTTAAACCATTCTCGAGAAAATTATTTTAAATATTCATACACATTGCATGGACCGCTGATTGATCAGAAGGTATCGCTCCGAGTTTGTACCAGATATTCCGGGCTCTATTTACCTTGACGGAATTGACTACTAAAATTATTAATACGGTCACCACTAATACTTCTCTATGCACCAATAAATCTCCGAGATTGCTCTTTCTCAAAAGGTCAAAAAAATTATGTTGATTACGAATATCTCGGGAAGGTTTTCGAAATCTGAGTCAATTTTTTTTTAAACAATTTTTTTGAACAAACGAGATCTTCCGATCGAATAAAAACTTCCTTCCGTAAATTTCTTTCAAAAATGTGCTATTTTTTAATGGAAATTGTTTAGAGACATCATTTATCAATCAACAATCACGACGATCAACCAGTGTTATAATATTGCTTCAAATTGTTGCGAAAACTTTATCTAGCATTAAAATCATAATTTTTTGTTCATAATTTGTTTGGAACATTTTTGTTAGAAATTGATATAAATAATGACTCTCAAAAACCAGAAATGATTGAAAAAATGTTTGTTATTCATCCTTGAAACATGATCAAAATTTTCACTCCTGTGATATTTTCTCGTACAACGAGCCATTATTCATTCACAGCCTCATAAAAGATATATTTTTTATAGATTTATGTCGCTCTGCATGCTAAAATCTTCAAATTATCAGCGATTACCTTTTTCTATAACGTTAATTTCATTGCAAACAATATGATTATATTGTGTAGAATTTTCGATACCTGACCGTTATCCACTGAGCTTGATACGTACTTTTCCAGGTTAAGGTACTATTTATTAACTTTAATACAATAGGCAATGCGTTAAATATTTACGTAAAAAACACGCTTATAATTCCGATAGCAAATTTTTTAATAGCTGGACAATTGTAACTTTTAGGCGAGCGTAAATTTCAAAAAAATATTTTGTTTATAAGGCCATGAATAAATAATGGCTAGTCGTTCGCGAAAATATCACGAGAGTGAAACGTTCTATTTTGTGGCATGGATTAATAAAAAAATAAGGAAAAAAGCGATTTTCCTAATTAGGCGTTTTGATTAAAAACAATAATATAAATAATGAGGATCAGGTATCGAAAATAATAACAAGATAAAAAAATAACAAGATAATTATATTGTTTACGGTAAAATTATTTATATAAAAAATTGTAATCGGTAATTAATTGAAAACTGTAGCATGTACGACGGCGTACATTTATGACAAATACATTAGTTATAAAGCCATGAATGAATAATGGCTCGTTATACGAGTGCAGTTCCGAATAGCTGAATTTTCCGATTTTATTTAAACTCCGAATACTTATGTACTTTGATGCGCTGATTACGAATTTTATAGAGGAAATTGGCGACTAGGCCATCTTCATGGTGAGACCATGAAAAAACTATGAAAATCATAGTTGCGTTTATCTAAGCCAACATGCAAAATTTCGCAAAATGTTCTTCACAAAAGTTGTAGCTCCCCTTAAGGTACACTTTTCTGTTTAGAGTATTTTTTCTGCGAGTGATATCTTCCGAGAAAATGAACGATATATCGATTTTTATGTTAAAAAAAACCCATAAAGATTATGGATGTGTGTGTGTGTGTGTGTGTGTGTGTGTGTGTGTGTGTGTGTGTGTGTGTGTGTGTGTGTGTGTGTGTGTGTGTGTGTGTGTGTGTGTGTGTGTGTGTGTGTGTGTGTGTGTGTGTGTGTGTGTGTGTGTGTGTGTGTGTGTGTGTGTGTGTGTGTGTGTGTGTGTGTGTGTGTGTGTGTGTGTGTGTGTGAACCAATCGCATCAGCATATGGAGGGGCTCCTCTCGTGGTGAGAACGATGGTGGGAGCCCTTACCGATTAAACCTAAGTGAGATGTTTTCGTTTCAAAGGAATAAACTTAAACAGGGTTTCAGTGTAATGAGGCACCTCGGTAAATAATTACAGAAATAATGCTGGTCAAATCCCTACCATTTCCAGCTTCTCATGGGGAGCGCAAAGGCACCCCTGTGACTGACTACAGAAATAATGTTGGTCAAACCCCTACACCTTTTCCTGTTCCCGTGGCGATCGGGAAGGCACTCCTGTGACTGTTCAAGGAAATAATGTTGATCAAACCCCTACCCGTCACCCAAGTCCCGTGGGGAGCGGGAAGGCACCCCAATGACTGGTCACAGAAATAATGTTTTTCAAACCCCTGACCCTTTTTGAAGTCCTTTGGAGGGCGGGAAGGCACTCCTGTGACAGGTCACATGAATAATTCTGGACAAACCCCTTCCTTTTTCCCAGGTCCCGTAGGGGGCAGGAAGGCACATCTGTGACTGGTCAAAAAAATAATTTTGGTTAAACCCCTACCCCTTTCCAAAGTCCGGTGGCGGGCAGGAGGGCATCCCTCTGACTGATCACAGAAATAATGTTGGTTAAACCCCTGCCCCTTTTCGAAGTCCTATGGAGGACGAGAAGGCACCCCTCTCACTGGTCCCAGAAATGTTCTTTAAACGCCTAGCCCTTTAAAAGACCTATCTCTTATTGCATTGAAAGCTGTTACATTTCATTAGATGCATCACAAAGTTTCTCAAAAAATATCACTCGTAGAAAAAAATGTTTGAAACAAAAAATGTACATCCTAATGAGATCTATAATTTTTATCTTAAATATTTTCCGAAATTTTGTGTATTGGATGAGCTAAACACAAAAAACCTTTTTTTTGGGGTTTTTTTTGCATAAAAATCGTGGTATCACTAATTGTCACGAAAACTATCACTCGCACATCAAAATGTTTGAAACAAAAAACGTGTAACTTGATGAGTTATACAACTTTTTGAAAATGCTTAGCAATATTGTACGTATTGGCTTAGATGAACGCAAATAGCCATGATTTCATTGGTTTTTTTAAAAATGAAAATCGATTATCATTAATTTTCGGGAAAATTATCACTCTTACAAAAAATGTATGTTACAAAAAAATTTATTTCGATGAGATCTATAACTTTTGTTTGAAAGATTTTGCTTTTTTTCATAAAAATCGACGTATCAATAATTTTCGCGAAAACTAACATTCGCAGATAAAAATTTTTAAAACAAAAAATGTGTAAGTTGATGAGCTATACAACTGTTAAAATAGAATTTAATGGTATTGTGCGCATTGGCTTGGAGTAAAACAATAAGCCATGATTTTTATGGGCTTTTTTTAATGAAAATCGATTATCACTCATTTTTCCGAAAATTATCCCTCGTAAAAAAAATGTATGTTACAAAAAATATTTATTTTGATGAGATCTATAACTCTTGTTTTAAAGATTTTGCTTATTGGTCTTTTGCATATCGCCTTGACGCCAATTTTAAACATCATATTCATTACATAAATTGTTATACAAAATTTATCAAAAGAGATTGTAAACGACAAATTATATTATTAATAGTAAATAAACTTTTCACAACAATTTTAAACAATATTAGGACACCGGTTGGTCTAGATAATTTCCTAATAATAAACGAAAAGTCTTAACGCTTTCATCTTAAAAATAGCAACTTTATAACAACAATTTACGTGGAGAAAAAAAATATATTGATTTAGATATCAGGTGACGGTCTTAAATTGAAGTTTCCCATGTAAAATGCATGAGGAAAAATCACTTTTTGGAGTTTTGGAATATATTTGTAGTATTTGTAAAAATGGGACATGAAAGTATAGAGGCTTGTAGAGAATTATCCAACAAAGCATTCCATGTATCAGACATATAGATTTTACACCCCAAACACTCCCCCACGAGTTTCTAGAAACTACCCTTAAAAACAAAAATCTTAATTCTTCATGAAATCAACCTTTTAAGCACTGCATCCCGGGTGGAAATTTAAGTCGGGGGCTGGCCATTTTACGTCTGGAGAGCCCGGCTTTAAGTCGGGAGCTAGCCGGGGAGCCCGACTTCAAGTCGGACTATGGCCGGGGCTTCTGATCGGAATCCGACCAACATCATCACGCTGCGCTGGCCAGCGTCCGGCCATGAAGCATGATCGGAAGCTGGCTGGGGAGCCCGACCGTGGCCCCGACGGGATCAATTGGCGCTTTACTAGATTTAAATAATTCGGGTTTCAATTGTAGGAAGAGCATCTGTCGCTGAATTAGGGGATCAACTTAATTCTTTTTTTTTACATTTTTCGTAACTTTTGTGTAAGGTTTGGGTTTTAGGTGTTTTATATTATTTTAAAACGTTTAAGATTTATGTAAAATGTAACTTTTTCCTGAACATTTACATTTCTTCATAAAGATGGAACTTAGAATTTTTTCCTTAAAAAAAATTAGTTCGAATTTCAAAAAAATGTTATTGAATTTTTGTCACAAAATTCATTGTCCGTAAGCCTAAACTAATAAAACCTGAAAATTGGTGGTATCGAAAAGATTTCCACCTTATATATTTCCAATGTCAGACCTTTATACTCAATCAGTTTTACTGAAATTAATATATTTATTTAAATCATATATTTTCCAAAAATTTTGAAATTTGCATAAGGTAATTTTAAAATCTGGCCAAAAAACTCGTTATTCCAATGCTTTTGTCATTTGCTTTTTATATTGTATATCAGGTATTATATTACTTAAATCAATTATTATTCGTTTACAAAAGTTCAAAAAATTATAAATTTAGTATCCGTAGAATGTGCTTTGCTGTCATTAATTTATAGTTTTATTTTAATCTCTATTTGAAAATTTGTACTCTACATTTATCACTATTTAAGATTTGTATACATATGCATTTCTTAATGAAATCAGACAAAGTAATTAAGATATAAACAAAGCTTAACAATTTCATTATTGCCAATCAGCGCCCGCCCAGCTACCTTCTGAGCATACGATCATAAGGTTTTCCCGATCAGAGCCCAGTCAGCCCCCAACTGGGATTTTGGTATAAATTTTGCGTATCAAGTCTCCGACCAGCGCACGGCTAGACTCTTAAAAAACAAATATAGCCCGGCCAGCCCCGACCAGAAACCTTGTTGTACCAGGGCTAACCCGGGCTTTTTCCACACGGAATTCTCGTCGTTTTACTTGAAATTATTTACATTGGTTTAATGGAATATTCATCAACATTAGTTAATTATTTTCAATTACCATAGCAAGTTCAATTTGTTTAAATAATAGTTTTCAACGATTTTTTTCGAAAATTCGTATTTCTTTTAAATTATTACTATTGGTCTAGTGAATACTCATTATCGTTGGTTATATAAAATTTAAATTATGTAAAAAAATGCATTTTCTTTAAATAATTTCAGTTTCAAACATTTTTTGAATTAAATATTATGACTATTTATTTAGTTGATTTTTTATCAGCATTGGTTAATTCATTTGTAATTGTTTAAACAAATTGCATTTGTTTAAATAATTTCACTTCGAAATTTTGTTATTGGTTAATAACGCAAATCTATTTGAAAATATTTTTCAATTGTATAAGCAATAAATTATTATTTATTTTCGACAACCTTTAGATTGCTTAAACAATAATTTTTCCACCAAATTTGTCAATTTTTCTGACAAATTTAAAAAATATATATACATTTTTTATACAAATGGAAGTTGTTTACATAATTAACAAATAATTAGCTAATATCATCAAATGTTTCATTAGAAGAACATTAAGCATTTTTATTTTTAAAAAAGAATCTAAAAATATTGAAACAAAATGAAAAGATTGAAAATTAATGAACCAATGTTAATAAATATTTTACTAGACCAATAGTAAATTGCAATTAGTGGGACGATGGTCGTGGGGGCTAAAGCGTAGGCTTTGGACCCACTCCTTCGGCTTGCGGGTTCGATTCCCGCCCTCGCACTCTGGAAGAGACTCGGTGGCCTATGCGGTGAACGCTAGCCTAGCAAGGGAGTTGTTCATCTCCGGAGAGCCGTGGGACCGGTACCTCTAGAGAAAAAGGTTTTCTCTAAGTACTTAAGGCTGTTGCTCTTGGTGGTTCGGAACCCACCTTAAAACTGTAGGTCCCCCTTCCACCACCAAGTAAGTGTGTGGAGGGTGTGTAAAGGAATAGAGGAGAGGTGTAAGAAAAATGTAAACCCTTAGGGGACACATTAGAAGCTTCCATTCCAATAGTAATTTGTAATTTTTAGGAAAAAACAGAATTTTGGAAAAAAAATTATTTAAGCAATTACCAAATTTTGAGATAATTGAAAATTAATAAACCAATGTAGAGAGATATTCCACTAGGCCATTATAAATCATTTAAAGTATAAAAACGAAATTACAGTGCTTAAAAGGTCGATTTCATGAAGAATTTAAATTTTTGGTTTTAAGGGTAGTTTTCACGGACTCGTGGGGGTGTGTTCAGAGTATCAAACTCATATGTCTGAAACATGAAATTCTTTTTTGGATAATTCTCTGCAACTCCTAGAATTTGCTTAAGAATTGTCTTAAGCCTACCTCTCCATTTTCTCTCTCACCTACGAGTAATTTTCGAAAACACAAAAAATTGGGTGATCAATAGCAACAAACTTCTTAACTAAATGCAATGACATATTTAATGGTATAAAATGTGAGAACAAACTGATGAATTTTGATGATTTTAATATGTTTGAATAATCGATTTAAATAAAATTATTCCTACAATATGTTTCGTAAACGACATTCACTCATCTTCCATTCAAATTGACTTAATAGAAGACATCTCTTTTGTAGGAATTCCAATTATCGGTGGCACGAAATCCGGAAAGGAGAGCCGACAACTTATTTCCGAGCTTTTTAAGGATGTGCAGGCCTTGCATCAACAAACCACTAACTCAAAGGCAATTCGTACACATTTAAAACAAAATAAACGGACAACAGAAGAAAACAATATCCCCGAGGCTTTGCCTCTTCGCGGGTTAAATGCTCAACAACATTACAGACATTTCGTGACTCCTTTATCAGCACAATCAAGAAAAAGAAACTCGCGTTTCTCGAGGCAAAATCCCATCCAATTGAATGCAGCTGCTGCTTATCAGAAAGCACTCCATTCCTTGCAGATAGGATCTACTGGCCTTTCTGGGAAAACTTCTATCACGGGCGTTGGTCAACGTCAGTTTAGATTTAATCCAGCTCAAATCAATAGCATCCGAGGAGTCTTTGATTCAGTTCCTCTCACCCAAGGACATTTTCGAAAGATACCCAGCGACCAAGTTGCCTTTATTCCACCAAAAATTATTTACGAAACGAGAATTTTACCAGCGCCATTCACGACTGTTGACGGGCAGCAAAAGGAATTTCGCGGTTTTCCAAACTTCTTCACACGAGATCCTGATTCGAAAGATAGCAAGTTCGATTTTAGTGGTCCCAATGATCAGAAACACAGTGAAGTCACCATCAAAGGTGATATTTCGGAATCGTTTAAAGCTGTGATTAGGGAAAAATAATATATTTTTGAGGGGATGATACAGCTAGAATTAACAGTTCTAGTTAGATTGATAGAGATAAAATCTTTGACAGCTTCAATTTGTATTCAATGAAAATCTTTGCTGGTAGTTCTCGGACCGGAAAACAAGAGATCAAGCTTTTTAAATTCTATCATTTAAACTGTTCTTATTTCAGTATTTTAATATAAAAATATTTCGAGGAAAGCTATTTTAATTGAAAATTCTTTAATTCTGAGTTCTACAAGACCCTCTAATTTACATAATTGGCTGCCTAAAAATCTGATAAATGAAGGGAAGAAGTTTTTGATGTCAAAAATTCAACAGTCAAAAGAAGATTTTTCAAAACTAAATATGGGCCCAGAATGAAAATACCGGGGATTTGATGAGGATATGTTTTTTCTTTGCGTCTGATTACTTAATCACTAAGGTGGTCCAAAAACGCTTCGAATTTTTTTTTGTTTTAACTGTCATGCTCTTAACCACATAATGTGTTTCGATCCGAAAAAAAGAAATATGTATTTTTTGTGAAAAAAAAAATATTTAGGGATTCTTTACTCAAGCGTCAATATTTGGCACCCCGAGTTGTCCCTTAACATTTCTCTTAACACGTAATCATAATATAAAAATCAGAAAGTATTTTTTGATTATATCGTCATAAGCCTTTATATTACCTTTTAATGATAATTAGGTGTTTTGAGAAATTGTTTAAACAATTTATTATTGTATATATCAATTTTCTCTTAGAATGAAGACAGAAAGTCGCGGTTTTTTTCTAAATTTTAAACTTGTTATAAACTTTTTAGTTACAGTAAGAAAAAAATTAATTTAATTTAATAAAAATAGTAATTCATACAACTAATTATTATTTATAGCAATATTTTCATAGTATAATTATAAAGTGTTGTGGTTTTCTACATTTTTAACCTGTTTTAACTTTTAACTTACAGTGGATAATAATTTATCACAATTCATAAAGTAATTGTCAGAAAAATGAATGATTGTTTATGGCTATTTTCTCTTAGAGTTATGCTAGAAACCTGCGGTTTCATTAGAGATTTTCATCTTTTTGTTAACTTTTCACTTAGAGTGAGGTAATAATTAAAGTTAACAAAAATAATTTCTATTTTATCCTAAATAAATTATTTCTACTTTTTTCTAGTGTTTCGAAAATATTTATTAAAAGAAAAATTCTATCTGATAGTATATATAAAAACAAAACATGAAATAATAAGGAATTGGTTGGAGGAGTTGTTCAGTAAATACGATGTACAAATTTTGTTTTGACTTAGAACTAGAAATTGAATGTGGGACCTACAATCAATATTTCGAGCCGCGCATTTTTTATCATAAACTCCCCCCCCCCCACCTTCCCTAAAAATTAATTTGGTATCGATGATACTCCATATATTTATATGTAAAAATAAGTTAAGAAGGTCAAAAAAATATATTACTTTCTATAAAATGTAGTGGAAAACAACAGGCAATTGAATTTTTTTTAGGTTGATCAAAAGGAAATATTTTAGGTTCCAATCGTATCAAAAAAATACGAATTTTGAGGACGTTTCGTGAACAGTGCAATTCACTTCTGCAGGTCAGCCTTGAAGAAGTGAACTGCAATGTTCACGAAACGTCAGGAAAATTTTTAGTTTTTTTTTTACACGATTGGAACCCGAAATATCTCATTTTGATTCAAATGAATCATCGTGAAAGCATTAAATCTATCATTTTTATGTTTTTATTTCAGAATAAATATCAATAAAAGAGATTTAAAAATAATAATTTGCTTTAATGTTTATTTAATATTTGCTTATAACTAACAAGCCAGAAAAGATTTAAATTTGAGTAAAATTACATCTTTCTAGCAGTAGTCTAGGAGAATGCAATTATAAACAAAGATATATCCCAGGTAAATAAGTTATATATACTTTATGTATATCGAGGACAAAACATTGATATTTTTTATTTGTTTTATACAGAAAAATTTCTATAACAACTGAGAAATATTATTGTCTTGTCCATTATATGTAAAACGTATATAAATTTTTTACTAAATTTTGTTTAAACAAATACCATTTAGAAAACGCTGTTATTATTATTTTTCTCAAAATGAAAAGCTGCAAACGATTAGAAAATTCAGGAAAAACTGTGACTTTCTGACCCTATTCTAAGAGAAAATTGCCATAAACAATAATAAATTGTTTTAAGAAACTTTTGAAACAACTTTTTATTAGTAGTAAGTAATATTTTCCGTATCGCATACAATTTTTACTGAAACAAATAACAAAAAATAAGAATTTGTACCTAAAAATTGAATTTGAATTTTGTATTGTATGGCTAATTGTAAAATTAAACGTTAAGAAACAACTCGATATGTCTATAATATAGCCGATTCGGTCCAAAATTTGCTAAGTCGCCTTTTTTCTTTTCTGCAACACGTGCTAAACTTCATGTGGTTGGCGGACCTATGAATACCGATTTTTTTAATGTATTTATTTAGTTTTTGATTAATACTAATTTGGTGATGTGAGCATGAAAATAAAAAAAAAGGTTAATAATTTAAAAATATAGACAAGGAAATCTGAAAGACCTAGGCTCAAATCCCAGCGGAACTACAGTTTTTTTTTTTCACAATTTTCACAATTCAAAAAAATCAATATTCAAAAAGTATCTTACAGAGGGATTTGCCTATTAAGTACCGTAAGTAAAATATACTCAAAAATACTTATTCGTAGGGTAATGAAAATAACAGAAGCAAAGATTCGGGAAGACCAAAGTGGGCTTATGTCAGGAAGGTCATGCACGGATAAAATATTTAGCTTAAGTTAAATAACAGAAAAAAGTTTGAGAGTAGGAAAAAAAGTTTTCTGTGCATTTGTTGACCTAGAAAAAGCTTTTGACAAGGTAGATAGAAGTAAACTTTGGGAACACCTGAAAGAGTATGAAGTCAATGGATGTCTCCTAAAAGCTATAAAAACAATATATACGGGTAGCAAAGCGAGTGTAAGGGTGAATGGGAAATTGAGTGACTGTTTTGATATTATTCAAGGAGTTAGACAAGGATGCGTTATGTCTTCATGGTTGTTGAGATTATTTATGGACGAGCGTTTAAGAATGGCTCTTTTCGACGAAGAGGGTGTGGATCTCGAAACAGTAAGGGTACATGGATTGGCGTTCGCAGATAATAAGGTTGTTATGGCAGAGTCAATCGAAGACTTACAAAGAATGTTGAATAAACTAGATGCAAGCATGAAGAGCATGGGCCTCAAAATTAACGCAAATAAAACAAAAACTATGGTGTACGAAGGAAGGAGTGAGAAAACTCTATGCAATATTTTATTGAGTGATGAGAGAATTGAACAAGTTGATAAGTTCGTATACCTTGGTAGCTTATTTGCCATGGACGGGAAGATAGATGAGGAATTAGATAGACGTATAAACGAAGGTAAGAAGGTTATTGGTAGAGCAGATCCCCTTATCAGAAGTAAAAATATATCAAAGCAAGCTAAAATGATAATACATGATGCTATATTTGTACCGACTGTACTATATGGTAGCGAGACATGAACTTATCAAGAAAATGATAAGAGTAAAATTAACGCAATTTACATGAGATTTATGCGCATAATATTCGGAAAAACTCTGATGGACAAAGTAAGTAACGAGATAATTCGAAAAGAATGTGGTGCAGAAGAGACGCTAGTAGACACATGGGAAAGAAATCGTTTAAGATGGTTCGGTCATGTTGAGAGAATGCCAAATGAAGGACTAACGAAACAAGTGCATCAAGGTAAAGTAAATGGCAGCGTGCCCAGAGGTCGACCGCGGAAAGAATGGTTAGAATGTGTGAATGAGACCCTAGTTAGAAGGGCCTGCAAGAAAAAATGCATGGACATGAAAGAATCTAGAGAAGTATGCCAGGTCAGGAAAGTATGGCGGCAAATAGTTAATAAAAACAGTGTCAGTAGAGTGAATGACGCCTGGAACAAAAGACCTTGGCCACTGATGGATACAAGTGGAGAACCTTACATAACGACTTTGTGGGGCTCTTCACTTGGGGTGATTACTAGAAAGATTGATCAGCAACCTGGGTCGGAGCAGTGTTGCGGAACGAACGTGTTATTTACATAAATAACACGATAATTCTGGATCAATCTAAAAATTCTCTATCCCTTCCACACATTACTCCTTTCCCCCATCGAGTAAGTCACGCTTACCCCGAAAGGGTAATGGCTTAATGGTGTAATGGTGTAATAGTGTATTGACTCTGGGCCAGTAGGCAAAAAATGAACATCAAAATTAATAAAAATTATTAAGCCATTTTATAAACTAATTCTCATCTTTTATCAGATGAAATTGCAGTCAGTGAGAATTCCCAGGAGTTTGAAAACACATTCGTAACGCCTCTGCCAGCGCCAGAAGAGTCGTTCCCATCGATCGTTAACGAAATCAGTAATCACAGATATGAAGCAGCAGTGCCGATTATCAAAAGCACACCCTTGAATCACAGACCAGATAGTGTTAATGTGGAGAAAGCAGAATTTTCCCCATCTCGATTAGAACACTCTGTATACATTGGAGTAACACCGGACTCCAGTCATTCGGAGGAACTGGCATACGACACCTACAGCAGGATAAGTAATGTGAGTTTAAAGCTGAAATTTACATTGATTTATGTTAATTGTGTTTTAAATATCTAAACTCTCTTCAGGCAGGGTAAATTCAAAACTCTAAAAATTACCTTATTTCATGAAATTTAAATAGTTCAAAAAATAATTAGACTTTGTATACATTACTTTCGGTAATTGTTTACTTTGATAACTTTTCAGAATTTGTAAGTAATTAACTTGAAACTTTTTACAATATCTTCTTTTTTGTTCAAAAATAAAATATCATATAAAATGTTAATTTTTGGAGCTGGAACAAGGAAGATGGAAGTTTTGTGACATTCAAAACCTTTTTCAGCGCAAAAATTACAATAAATCAGCAACTCACAATAGGAAGTATACTTCTTTTTAACAGAACGCGGATATATTTAGTTCTGAACGTGATATTTACAGATTTTTTATTTTTTACTTTTTTGGGGCAAATTTAAAAATTGTTAGATGTCTTTTGAATGATATTCTACTTTTCGACTAGAAAGAAAATTCTCCAAAAGGTTTCAAACCATTCACTCTAAACTTAGGAAAAATCATCAAAGTAAATGTTTACTTTGCCTCTCTTTTTATTATGAGGTGGTGCAATACTTTATTTCTTTAAAGGATTCAAAAAATGTATCAAAAGTTGTATGCACTAACTGTTATGTTTCTAATGTAATTTGAACTTCAAAAATGTTTCCAATATGGTAAGCGCTTGTAGCGTTTTTTTTCTTCACCTACTTTACTAAACGATGTATTATAAATGAAATAACTGCACAGCGGATGTGCAATATTTTATTAGGGCATAATTGGCATTTGATTAAATAATTGATTCGTGTGACCCCCTTATTGAAATACTATTTTAATAAAAAAAAGATAATGTCTTTATCGTAGTTTTAAAAGCAATACCTATTCCATAATATGAAGTACTATTATAAATTTAATTAAAGAATCTGAGAAAAATTTTGAGTGAAATTTCCTCATAGAAACTTTACAGCTCAAATATTAAAAATAGTTGCTGTTTTTGTCAATTCCATAACTATTTTTTCGAAATGACCTTCAAAATTGAATTTTCAAATATTTTCGAGGTTATATTCCTTATCAGTGCCACAGAATACATTAGTATATGTTATGTTAACAGAGTGATGATAGGCGAACGTAATTTTTAAAGATTTTTCATTTTTTGGAATTTTTAGGACCACATATGAAACTTTTTGTGTCTCCACAACGCTTGTAGTATCATTTATCTTCAACTGCTTCAATAAATGATGTATCATACATTAAATAACTGCTCTCCAATGGAGCAGTATTTTATTCAGGTATAACTGAGATATGATTGAATAATTAAGGCATCTGTTCCGTTTATTAAAATAACAGTAAGGATCGAAAGTAATTGATGTATCGAGTAGCTCCAGAATTTTATTATCGTAATCGTAGATGGAAAAATTATGTTCTTATGGACATTAGTCATGTGGACTGTAGACTGAAGGAGAGGTAGGTAATAATGGCATCGAATAACGTCATGTAACTGAGACTTGAGTATAATACATCAGCTTTTCCCGAATCCTGGATTTGCGGTTCACCGAGATTTGCTCTAGCGCTTGTGGAACCGCTCTGGAACATCAGCTTCCGAAATTTCACTAAATTTCAGAGACCGAAGGTCTCAAATACGAGTCACTGCACGATTTATACAAATTGACAGAGGATGATGAGATGCGACGAACTCGAAGTTTGCATATATCTAACGAGGAAATAGAATTCAACTCAATCATAGTCAAACTTAAAACTTATATATAATTTATTTAATTAAATTTTAATTTTAATTTTGGAAATATAGTGAAATTTAATAAATGCAAATACAGGTTGTATAGAATAAATTTTAAATACTTTTAAATGCAAAGTGGAACTGCTCATAATCCAGGAATAAAAAAAGAAACTGAAGTAAATCCGTCGACTCTGCACAATTATTAATTAGGCTGTAGCTTTCAGAAAATACAGTCCCTGAATAAACATCTTCGATGCAAAAACTAGACCGTGTGTAATAAAAAAATAATAATTAACATTAATTGATTCTGTGCATTGAAAAATACAGTTTTTAAATGTTGTATTAGAATTTGAGAAAAAAGTTTTGAACAAGATTCATAAACAAAATTTCAAATTATGACAACTTGGCGGGATTAAATGTATTTATCCGCTTTACTTAAAACTAATATGTATTTTAAAGTCCTCTTCTTTTATCTATATGACTACTTTTTTGAAAGAATGAGTTACACATGGGTAAGGAGGTTATTTTTACAAAAATGTTGATATATGAATAAATAGAATTTTGTGGCACGAGTATAGACATTGAAATTAATCAACTGAATTTTATATGATACATTCTATACAATTATACAAACTGATGGTAATATTATAAATTCTTGAAGCATAGGGCTAGAAAATTGTACTACATACGTGCAGTTCTAATTTTATGTTAACTATCCCAATATAGTTAGCTACACTCCACAGAGGGAGGAATCAGAAATAGACTGCACAGAATCCACTAAAGCCTGCAATTCCTGACCGTTTGTGACGTTTTTTTATTGCTCGGGAACAAGTCCTGTAGGACGACTTTAAGCCCGATTTTTTAATTACTTCTTGTGAAACTTATTATATGAAAAAATAGAACGTTTAAATGTTACATTTTACAAACCTTGTATTTTTTCCTCAGAGAAGAGACTTTAGAGAAGTCGCAATCTACTAGAAATATTGCAGATACAATTCAGGAACATAATTATCTCGTTAAACATTCAAGCTAATTGTTATAAACAATTCATATGAAAAATTATTTTAATAATATGCTCAACCGCAACAAAAAACTTGATCTTGCTCATCGATGGTTAGTAAGAGTAGTATATAAAATGAAAAATAATCATTCGTTTACCATTACATTACAGAACATGAAAAATTAGTTCCAAATTATAATAAATAACTGGAGAATAATATAATTGTTAAATATTTGTACTGCAAATAACAATATTATAAAAGAAATTTAATTTCGTGTTTTCCACAGGAGAAAAATTAATTTCTCTGCTAAATCATATTGCAGTTATCTCAGTGGTAATCATTATTTTACGAAGTGTCTCATCTTAAAATTCGGGATGACTGGTCCATCGCCTTTTCCAACACCCCTAATTTTCCGAGACAACTAGATGCAGCCATTATTTTAAGGCATTTTCATAGAGGTAATTTTTATTTCTCTATGAGGAAAATTGATTCTTTCAAAGAATCTCATTGGATTAGGTGACGTGTATCCTAAAAGTTTATGAATTCGCCTAAATTCTTTGGCACAGAGAATTATTATGCCTTCTTCTAAATTAATTCTTCCATTGGTGCTGGTCGAGAATGCTGGTTAATAATGTAAAAAACGCATTTCTGCTTCGCAGTATTCTTGCATTACAAGTATGTTACAATTTCCTATAACTTATTTAAATTTATCAATATTTTAAAGCTGTTCACTGCAGATTGCTGCTGCAAATGACGGTCTATTTAAAATATGGTTAATGACCAAAACAATTGCGACTTGGTGCTACACTTTCGTTATGAAGTATAATCATTGAGAGCACTGGAAAATGATTTAGCAGAAAAAATAATGTTTTTTCCGATGTAAAATGCTAAATTTTTTAATTTTTCATAGTATTTTTATTCGCAATGCAAATATTTAACATTCACATTTTTCCACAGCTATTTATTATAATTTGGAATTAATTTTTTGAAGAAAAAAAATAATACAAAAGGATACAATTTGTTTATTATAATATTTTTAATAATGTTAATGGTTACCAAATGGTTATTTTTCATTCTATATACTATTCCTACGAAATATTAATACAATTTAGATAAAGATTAAGTTTTCTGTTGCGGTTGAGTACCCTACGAAAGTAATTTTTGTATCAATTGTTTATAATAATTGGCTCAAATCGGGAACTAAATATTTCGGTTTCGGAAGTTCATTTGCAGTAAAACAAATTTTGACGTGATATTTGTTTAAATATTGAATTTCATAAAGTGAGAGCAAAAAATTAAACCTAAAGTCTTTTTGCAGAATTTAATCCTAAGCATTTAAAAAAACATCAAAGTCGTTCATGAAATGTAGATTGTAGTGGATTATGAATAGTAGATTCCCAATTACTTAAATTGTGCACCCGTGATCAAAGTTGAAAAATTATATTTTTTTACGATTAAGTATAGAAAGAAAATTTTAAAGCACTGAAGATATTATAAAATCTTGATGAGCATCACTAGAGAATATTACCACAAAACTAAGTTAAAATCTTACTTTAACCCGATAACGCCGAGAATGTCTCTTTGGGTACACCACTCTTTCTGCAATTATAACTCATGCAATTCAAGGCTTAATAAATTGAGAGACACACAGTTTTAAAGCTTAATATCTCTTCTTTCCGATAGTGTGCATGAAAATGTAATGAAATGTTGTTAATTATAACAAATATCGAATAAACAAACAAAAAACACAATTTTTTCTAAATTTTTGTTATAAAATCAAGTTTTCCGAATGGTTTCCAGTGTGTAATCTACTTGGAACCTCAGAAAGCGATGGAATAAATGCCTAAGCTTCCAGAATACATGGTTCCGAGATCAATTTTTTATCGAGAGTACTCGATTTTATAAAAAAAAAATTATAAAAAATCGTGTTTTTTTTTGTTTAAACGATATTTTTACATAATTAACAACATTTTATCACATTTTCGTACCCACCATCGGAAAGAAGAGATATTAATCTTCAAAAATATGTGTCTCTCAATTTTTTATACCTTGAATTGCATGAGTTATAATTGCAGAAAGAGTGTTGTACCCAAAGGGGCATTCTCAGCGTTAACGGGTTGGTCCAGAAGAGTTCGTTGTAGCCGTGCGAAAAGAAAATAGATTTTTTTTTAAATAAAGAAAAACACAAAAATTTATTTAGCAAATAAGGTTAGCATATTCGGTACCATAGAACTTGCAATACCCGTGAAAAAATTAAAGAGCAATTATTTTCAGTTTTAAAGGCCTTACAATTTTTTAAATAATGAAGTTAGCGTAAGCCCTAAAAAAATAGCACTAGAAAAATTCTCGTGCATATCAGTTAAAAGTTTATATTAATCGAATTGATAGGTTTGGTTGTGGCTTTTGACAAAGATGAAGTTTCTTACTTTTTCAGTTCTCCAATCTAAAATTTTTATGTTTGAACTTTATCAAACTCAATTTTCACAAAATAATTTTTTTTTCATTATTGCACTTACCTACTGCAAATCTTTATTGTATTGCAATATCCAGGAAAAAAAATATACAAACGCAATTTTAAACAATCTCAAGTAACTTAAAAAAATCAATCAAATATGTTCTCACTTACCTTTTAAATAGTGGAAAAAATTACATATATATCCTAAAAACTTGCGTTACCCAGGTAATTAACATAAATAATAGGTAATTTTTTCAAAATCTTTTTAAGGACAAAGAGAATTTTACACCTGTACTGTATTTCTTGATCGAATATGAATCCATAATCATTTGTAAATTTAAAACTCTATAAGGTAACTTCAGCTTGAAAATCTATAAGCACCTATACCGATTTCTTAAATGGGCGAAATTTTTTTAAAAACTTATAGTTGAGGCCCTTGAATTTTTCAGACATGCAATTATTGAAACAATTACTCATATTCTCGCGACGCATTGTTTTAAATCCTTAAAAGGCAAACTCTTACTGAAAAAATAGAAACTTCAAAAGAGGGCTTTACATGTTCATTATGCAAAAGTGGACTTGTCATGCGGAGTTAAAATGATGGATGAGTCAAGTTTAATAATAAACGGTAGCTACAGGGATAAAAAGAAATTTCTCTGTCTTCATTTCTCAGGTATACGTTTTTTGTGAAAATATTCAAGAACCTTGACAGTTACGTGCATATTTCATCTTGACATTTATAGCTGCGCATCTTGCACACAAAAACTCCTAATCATCAATTTGATTTCAGTCACGATACGCCGGAAAATATACTTATGGTTACCGAGTAACTGACCATGAAACCGGAAATGACTTTGGGCATGAGGAACATCGGCACGGTGATATTACTAAAGGACGATACCACGTGTTGCTTCCGGATGGAAGAATACAGAATGTCAACTACCATGTTGACCACGATGGATATCACGCGAAAGTATCGTATCACTAGAATAATTTATATTAAGTAATTATATTGCCATCACAAACCAACATTTTCCTCAAATTAATATCTGTAAATTAAGCTCAATTAATAACGTTGAATTTCAGGCGGTTGTCCTGCCAAAGATCACGAACTTGCAAAAAATAGATTTTACATGATTTTAAGAATAATTATAATATTGCTGATGCCATTTTAAATAAAAAGGATTGTTTCCCATAACGAAATTTTGAAAAAAAGGAAAATATTTTATTTTAAGAATGTTTTTGGCAATTAAATTTTTTTACTATCACTCCTTGCGAGATTTTATAACAGTGTCGAATTTTAATGAATGATGTTTTTTTCTCGCGGAAACAATTAGCAGGTTCTTTCTGCAGCATGCTACACCTTTTCTCGAGCTACTTTGTTCGTACATCTCTCTCCACACAGGTTTAATTCTTCGGACTGTTGTTGATGATAAAAGCAAACAGATCGTATACAGTTTTAACACTGCTGTGAATTGGGCGTTTTCCACTTTTTAAATATGAGGTGAATATGCGGACCAGATGCTGATGTGGAGAAGTAAACTTATTAGATCAGAAGTTCTTGATACCATCTGGTCCTGCAGTCGAAAAGTTCTTCGTAACCCTAAGTGCTTTTTCACCTCTTTTGCAGTGATTGGTACTAGTACATGACATTATTAGTATCTTCTTTAATCTCCAGTATTTCTGGATCTAATATACCTCTCTCAAGAAACTATTTACCTCTTTGGGCTTGGGTGGACTTTAAACAGAAACAGGGTGATCGCTGAAGAGGCGCGATGGTTCAACGAGAAACTGTTGATTCAACCTGATCCATTCCTCTTCTGCATTTGCTTCCATGTGTCCGTTAACACCCGTATTTTGTGAAAAACATTCTGCTTGATTTTCAGCAGCTTTGAATTGTTCGGTGTCCGATTGTAGATTTTTAAATGCTTGGACGCACTTTCGAACTCTTTCCAAGATCGGTCTACCAGATCTTATTTAGTTAATCACACATTAAATACGGGATGCATTCTGTCTTGTCCATTCATTCTTCTTGTGCAGATGATGCAAGTGTTTTTGGCCTTCTGACTCATCGTCGGTTCTAGCCTTCGATTTGAACTAGCCAAAGCTCTTGTAGCACCATAAACTGAACAATTGATGGTGCAGAGGTCAGTATCCTCCGAGATACGCTCACGAAGGGAGGTATCTATTTCAGAAAAATCTTGGGGCTTAGGAGGAATCTGCATTCATTGTGGAAGCGCTTCGCGTACATATAGCCTTGAGTTTATTCGTCCACTCATTGTAGGCGTTTCTCCAGTTCGTCGTCGTTTTTCCATATAAATTATTTTCAGCACCCCAAATTCTAGGGTGTTCGTCACTGTTTGCGGACCCATTGACGGGTACTCTTCGCGTCCGATTGTTTTGAACCGCATATAAAACTTTTTGGTGGTGCCATTAAGCTTTCGGCTCGTTTGTTATTCCTCATATTAGGTTTTACTCCTTTGGTACCATCCCTTAACAATTGTCCGCAATTGCTTAATAATAATTGTAACTATATTCAGCAGAAACTCTTGGTACAGGGACCCTCTATCTACAACCCGCGGAGGTATTTCATAGCTTTATGATAGGCCTTTCGGTTCGATTACAAAGGAATCAAAACTGAAATTCAAATATTTTCTATAAACATCAAACCTTCTGCTTATATATGCAAGACGCACTATTAGGTTTATTTAGGCTAAGTCATTTTTGAGGATGTGATAATTTGGTTTTCCTGAAAATTAACATTTTTTCCTTTTGTTCTAAAAAAAGCAAGATATCACAAAAGAGAAATATGATTTTTTTGAGAAACTTTCTATATATGCTAATTATTATCGTAATTTTGTTGTTTAATATTTCGTTATATCCGAATAAAATGCGAAAATTCGATTTTATCAAAGAAATTCTCTTGTCCACGAGGAAGTTGAGCTTAAATAAAACCCATAGAATATCTTTCCTATAAAAGGCCAAATTAAAAAAAAATTAGCAAAAAGTATATGTGTCGTTTTCCTGTAAAAATCAAATTTTTATATTTGTAAAGAATTCCACACTGTTGTGTTAATTTAAAACTTTAAAAGTTTTTCCGACTAATTTTTGAAGAAGATGGGTAAAGTGTAGAATCTGCCTGTTTTTATCGAAATAACTACATTCGATTATTAATTACCTTCTTATTTTTAAAATTACAAACAATTAAAATGTAGAGAATTTTTTTCTGAAAAATATGCCATGAATAATTTTAATTAAACCATTTTTTAAATTGTTTTGAAGCAACAGCAAAAAGAATTATAGTTAAAAAATGAATAAAAATATTTATGAAATTATTATATGAAATTATCATTGAAAATAATTATTATTCGCAAGTTTGAAACTATTTTTATAATGAATAATGTTCCTTATTGCATTAGGAATAACTCATATATTAATATTATTCATAAAATCATAGATAACTTTTTTCCCCGAAGCACTGATTTTTGGTATGCCAACTACTTTAATCAAAGTAGCGCTATGATTGCGAAAAGAGACATAATAATGGTTTTGTATCAAGATATCTCAAACAGGATTGGATAAAGTATCTATAGTATGTAGAATATTAAAAGTACAATCTCAAACAGCATAAATAGTATATTGTGCTACAGGTGCGGGAAGTAGGCAGTTCTACACGAATGTAAAGTTATCTGTACGAGCCAGAGACGAGTTGAAGGGGAGCCGGAAACGAGCCGAAGATGAGCCGATGGCAAGTACCGTAAACTTCACAAGAGTTTCAACGGCCTCTTTTAAGCTACTGTAGCACACGATATTTTTTTCAAGAAACGTGAGAAATTTTCGATTTGAGAAACAATAAAAACGAATTTTTTTGGAAAATTAGGGTAATTTTTGTAAATTTATAGTAAAATTACAAAAACTATCTAAAAATTCCGGAATTTTTTGGTAAATTTGTAAATTATCGAAAATTTATAGAAATTTAGTGTATCCGAAGCTTTTTGAAAGAAATTAAAATATTTCTGAAAATTTATGGATAATTTTCTAAATTTCAGAAATTTCTTAAAATTTATGAAAAATTGTCTAAATTTACAAAATTTTCAGAATTTTATGAAAAATTGGCAAATTACCGACAATTTCAGATATCTAAAAGTTCCAAAAGTTTTAGGAAATTTTCGGTAATTTATCAGTAATTTATCAGTTATTTATTGTAATTTATCACTTCGAGTATGTCCAATAACTATTCACTACTCACAATCAGTCTCTCAAGCGTCAAATCATAATGAACTGAAGATATGATTCCGACAGTCCTGGAAAGTAATTCTGACTCGAAATGCGCAGGCGCAACAGCCAGAAATGTGATCTTACTCAACGAGCGCAAGCGCAGCAGCTAGAGAAGTCTTTTTATAACTGCTTTTTTTATGGTTTCGGAATTGGTCACTTCCCGCGCGCAATACATGCCTCGAAAATCGAACTTTTCAGGCGTGTGTTAGAAAAAAAAATTATTTGCCTCACACATTTTTTAAGCATATACCACGTCGAGTGTGAATGTATAAATATATCATCATTTTTTTAGCTTCAAATTTGAAAATTGCCGAATTCCTTATAGTTTAAATTTACAGGTAAATATGGAATTTTAGAAATTTTTAAATAATGAAACTTGAATCCTTTGCTTATGATTCTTCAGTTTACATCATTGCAATGTTACAAAAGTTGTATGACAACAGTGACTTTTAAATAACTAAAACCAAATAAAAATTTCTGCGAAATTTTAATAGAGCATAAACATTGGATTTGGACAAGTGTATACAATACCCCTATTTTTTGTACATTTAAGAACTTTAAAAAAATTACCTAATTTTTGTTTGTACTTTTGTTTCTATGTGCTTGTAAAAATAAGAATATTAAATTAATAAAATGTAATACTAATTTTTTAACAGATTATAAATATTAATATGACACAAAAGAAACATTTGCTTGCATCAGGTTATTGTCCAATTATTAAATAACATTTTTAAAAAATATTAGATGGTCAACTTCTTAAGTGGACACTTGATGATTGACCCAAAATTTAGTAAAATCCATACTCATTTTTGTGATAATCTATTTTACTGGATACCTATTTCGTAATTCTAATTGGTTGATTATTTCAATATCTTCAACATAAGTTCAACAAAAACCTCACCTAAGAAGACTATTTCATTTGACTCATCCTCAAAAAAATTATTTGTGCTAAAATTGTAAACGCAGTTTTTGAATTTATAATTTATGTTTAGAGCAAAAAAAGTACGCACACAATTTATAAGATATTTTGCAAAAAAAAATTTTTTAATCCCAAATAACAGGTTTCATAGACCAAATTTTAAATCACAAAGCAGAAGTAAAAGATATTAGCAAACCAAAAAATTCTAGAAGTGCTTAACTTGTGCCCAAGGTAACTTTTTCCGCACTATTAAAATAACGCCTTTGACTGTTTTCCTAGTTGTTTTGATGTAGAAAATTTGAAAATTCAAAAACAATTAGAAATTTATTTATTCCTAAATATTAGAAGTTTTGCATTATTCAATTTTAATCGTCAGTATTTTTTGCAATTTTATAAGTTTAAATTTGTAATGAATTTTGAGAGAACCTATTTTTCACAATTTTGAAAAACTATAAGAAAAAAAGTAAACTCGTATTTGGGGTATTTAACATTTAAAAATTGAGATTATATACTAAAACCAAATTGATGGGGCGAATGATTGTTTTTAATAAGTCTTTCATATTATTAGATGCATTGAAACACCACTGCTGTAAGATTCTGTATCGAATTTTCTAACTTACTTTTCTTCCACTATTCTACACGCAAAATACTGTGTTCTATGTATACTTCGTTTGTAAAACTGTTAATTTTGATTTGTATCTGTTATTACTTTATTGTTAGTTATTTATTTGTTGTTACTTCTCCGTTGAAGATAATTATTTTAGGCACCTATGTAATCTAATTTAATTTGCGATTTCAAACAAAAGACAAAGATACTTTTCAAATGTTTCTCTCGGAACCACCTTACTGTGCATTATCTACAATTAAGTAGTACAATTAATTAGTTTACAGTTACTCAATAATAATTAAGTTAAATTCCCTGTAATTGATATAAGTGCATTCCTTCGTCATTTTATAGCCGTTTTTTCACCAACATCTAGTGGATTCTGTTCTACAATTGTGATTTAAGAATCAAGTTTTAATCTAGATGCTTTCTAAAATAAACTAAAATAAACATATGGTATAATTTAAAAATATTTAAAATAGTTAACTTAAAACAATAATTGTAATTAGTTCTAAAATAATCAATTAATATTGCAATCGAATTAAGTCAAAAGCTTCTTCATCTACTTTTCATTCGTTTGAAACTTAGCTTATTCTCGTAATATAAAGTATTTCACTTCCAACAAGAAGCTCAGAAAAAGACTTGAATATCTTTTATGCTACGATTGGTATGAAAGTAATACTATGCGTGACCATCTCAACCAGATATGTTGCTCGCTATGCACAGAAAGAAACAAAAGATTCAATTTTGTGTCCAACCATTTTCTTATAAATTCATTTTGAACTTGAGTTATGTTTGCTCTCTTGATCAATTTAAAAATTAAAAAATAAGTTAATTGCTTTTAATATTCATAATGTTCAATATGTGCCAACAAGCAGTAAATGCACTTATGCGAAGCGCGGATTTTGGTCTCTGGATTTTTTCTCAACATTCAAAATATTAACAATAATTAACAATTTTTATTGAAATTGCTTGAAATTAAATATATATATATATATATTGAATGATTATTTATTGAAAACGTTCCGAATGAAAAAAATATTGAATTAGGTAAAATTCTTCAAAAGGGACAATATTTCAAATAGAATGTAAAGGAATTGAACTTCTATAATTTTTAAATGAAAGCTAGATAACTAGATCATTTTAAAACCAAAGCAATCTAAATTGAATTATTTCTGATTTAAAGATTAAAAAATTTTTAAGTTTTTAATTTAAGTCATTTTTCAGTCGAAGCCATCAAAAGTTGACATTTTGAAATTTAAAAATAAATTGAATATGTCTAATAACCAAGAATTGTAATTTTAAAACATTTTTATAGGCAAATTCTTCAAAATTTTAAATTATTTTATGTAAATTGTATTTTCTTTGAATATCAACAATTTTCAAGATTTAAGATGTTAAACATAAAATTACGAACTAAAAAAAGAAGAATACATAACAAGATCCGTAAGATTCAAATTTTTGAAAAAGCACAGCTTGAAGCATTTTAATTTGATTTTTTTTTAATATCGTTTTGAAATTTTCGATACTTTGGAAAATTTAAAAATAAAAAATTATTTAATTTTAGATATTTATGTTCTAAAATCTTCTCATTTCTGAAGCTTGAATCTAAAAAAAAGATTTGTTTAATTTTTCATTGTTTTTAATTCATTTTTGATGCATTTAATTCAAAATTGTTTAGTTACAAATAATTAAAAACGAAATATTGTGCAACTATCAATTGTACCAATTTTATATTCTACGATTTCAAAGAATTTAATCAAATATAAAACACACTGTCAATTCTTTCTATATGAAACTTTGCAAGAGTTAATACCAAATATGTCCTGATATTTTGATTATTTCAATTTGAAACTATTTTCAACTGCTGTAGTAAAACGAAGTTTTTTAAATATTGTTAATAAAGGATTATAAATCGTTAAAAATCAGAGTACGCGCTTGAGTATTACTAATTGCTTATTTTTACAAATAAATAATTGAATGATGATTTTTTAACCAAATGGTACTTAAAAGAAACCTATTCTTTCTTATTTTAGTAAAGAGACGAGAAAATACCTTTAGTTCAAAAAAAGTCCAATTTATTTTTGCCCATTATTTTAGACCTCTTTGCTTTCGAAGAAACAGATTGTAAGTTCCAAAGCCTGAAAAGTTGAATTTGTTTGCAATTGCTTTTTTAAAAAAAATTATTGTTATGAATTAAAATTATTTAAACAGTGAAGATAATAAATATGAATAATGAGTATTATATCATATTGTATCAAGTTGTATTCGAAGTGATTAGACAAATTTTTTTGCTTAAAAAAGTGATTTCTGTCCAAAAAAATAACTTTATAAATCAAAGCATTCTCAAACTAGGATCTGGTAAGTAAGTCGCTAAAGTTATTAATTATCAATTTGTGGATTATTATTTTCGAAATATAAATATTGTAAGCTGAATTTAAAAACGTGAAAATTAAAGGCAACAACTTACTTATTTAGACAGGTTCATAAGATAACAACATATTATATATAACTATGCTTTAATCTTGTTTCATTATATTTTGAGGCCGTTTCTTTGTTCAAAATGAAACTCATTTTTTTCTATGTATTGTTGAATTCTATTCTGAATTTTTTGCGGCTTCCTGAGTGAATCTTGCAACCATCCTTTATTTCTATGAACGTGCACGCATTATTCGGAACGATTTGATCTGCTCTGCCTCGAGTCTTCACTTTTAGCGTTTCACATTAAATTATGAATAGCCCTGGCGCGCTTAACAAAGAAATACTTATATCTTACGTAATCTCAACCGTGAGAAGATCATTCTGTATCTCGGTCACGAAGTGTGGAACAATGTTTCAGCACATCGCCTTCGCTTGTATAATTCTATATTTAGGCTGACCTAATATTATTACGCACTGCGGAAGACATCGATATTCGAATCAGTTGTTTACCTAATTTTGTACCTACGTCGAATTAACTGAAAGGCAGAAGATTCCGTGATATTCTTATGCCAGTATATACTTGATGTACCTTTTATAACATGATTTTTTGTTACTTGGACTTTGTGCTCTTAAGGACTATTGTTAAAAAGTTGGGATTTTCAGTCCTGATTGTTTACCAACATTTTATTGATTAATAAACAGAATGTTTAATTCTCGAATGGGGTACGTTTTTAAAGTAATTTTTTTGTCACGCGAAAATTTTTAATAATTTTATTTTCAAATGTCACATTTATTAGGAGTCGCATTTGCGACACGTCACATTTGCAGCGAGTCACATTGCGGTAAATCATATTGCAGTGAGTAAGAGGCTAAAATTATTTCTGCGACATTTTTTTGTTTTACTCCAAATAAGGCATTTTTCATTTATTAAGTAATCGAAAAAAAGCTTGATTTTTTCTGTTGAAAAACATCCAAAAAATCAGTGATTTTATTACTTGATTAAGATGATTTTTCTGTAATATTTTTCATCTTGAAATAAAATTATACCACCACTAGTGAAAACCTGAAAACTCGGTTTGATTCTGAAAAGAGTGTACCGGGCAGACAAAAATACCATTCTTTTGTAAACTCTTCCGAATCGACTAAGATTTTGAAGAAGTAATCGCCGTCTCCACAGTATGATATTTTCCTGAAGAGAAATATTGCAAAGAAAAGAGCCAAATGAAGTTGTATGTGTGTATCATACGACTGGTTGATTACACAGTAAACCCTGGAATATACAACTATTGCATATCATTCTAAATATCAACTTGAGATCAAGATCATACAGTTTTTCGGATCCATAATTAATTTTTCCAAAACTTCATTCAAATCTGTCGCGTATGAGTTGATTTGGCTGGGGGCTTACATGAAATCATAGATTGATAATGAGTGACATAATATCTCTAAAACGAGGCATATTTTAGAAAATTTGTAGTTTTAGGGTGAAAAGAGAATTATAATTTTCCTATATGGAAAATGAGGATTTAAAATATTCCTAGAACAAACAAAAAACGTTCAATTTTCAATCAAATGCATGAATATTCTACAAATAGTTATATATTCAACTAATATGTTTGTGTGTGGGTGTGTCAATTTTTAACCAAAAATAAATTACTTCAATTATTTTTAGGAAAAACTTGATTTTAGAGTAAGAAAAATGTTTAACAAAATATGAAGTCAAGATTAATTTTTTTGAACTAATGGTCCTTTTTTTTGTTTCTACCCGACAAACCAAATTCAAAACCGACTTAATTGCCTGATTGGTAAATTAACTAATAATAATTTTATTAATACTGACATTTCTTGTAATCTCTAAAGTTATGATATTATAGCTCAAACATTTTATGGCTTACCGAAAGTTCATAAAATTAATGTTCCTGTAAGACCTGTCACTTCCTTTTATGGATCTCCAATTAATAATCCATCATAATTTGTTAGCGCCCTAATTAAAATGATTACCTATAAAACTGAAACTTTCATAAAAAGTAGTTAAGATCTAATAAATGATATTAAGAAGATTCATATTCCGAATGACAGCAGGGTAGTCCCCTTGGACGTTTGATCATTATTTAGGAAAATTTCTACAGATCTAGTTCTAAAAAATACGAGCCTCAATTGACATAATATACGAGATCTCACTACTTAATTGGAATAACCATTTCTCGAGTTAGGCGAATTTAGCGTATAGATAAATCTTATGATGTTTTCCAAAATCAATATGATAAACAAGTATTCGGTACGCCAATGTATTCGAATCTTTCTGGCGCCATTTCAGATCTAGTTATGAAAAAGCAGGGTAATGAAAATAACAGAAACAAAGATTTGGGAAGTCCAAAGTGGGTTTATGCCAGGAAGGTCATGTACGGATCAAATATTTAGCTTACGGCAAATAA
>NC_046660.1:102963363-102970038 GCF_010883055.1 Belonocnema kinseyi | reverse complement strand
AAATCTCTATCCCATCCACACACTACTCCTTTCCCCTGCCGAGTGAGTCACGCCTACCCCGAAAGGGAAATGGCTTAATGGTGTAATAATAATAATAATAGAGAAGGATGTTTTAGCAAAATTAGGGTCGAATATATTTTCTTCTATACCGTTACGTAGATGGCATTTTCACTTGTGTTTCAGAAGAAAAAATAGACGAACTCCTTCTGGCTTCTAGTAACTACCACAAAAATCTACAATTTACCAAGGAGATTGATTCAGGCATATACAGAAACCTCAATTCTATTTATTATTAAAGACAAAATTGCAGCCATTACTTATTTAACTGATAAGCTGATTGGTTATGCTGGTGTTAAGTTCAGAGAAAAGAACTAAACATTGTTCGAGATCTACTTAAACTTAACGATTATCCTAAAATCTTTACAGTTTTAAAATTTTTAATTGCAAAATGTGTTTTTGAGATTTACGCAGTTCAAGTATTCGTAGAAACTTAGAAACTTAATTTTTTTTAATGTAGCAAATTCCCTTGAAAGCAAAATTTTGAAATTTCAACGTGCATGCAGACTGAGGTGATCCAAAAATAGAAATTTCGTATATTTTTTTCAAATCGGTCAACAATAATCTGTTCCCCCGGGGTTTTCAAATCAACATGGAGTTTGAACTGATTGGTTTTCAAAAATATAGAACAAAGATTTACTAGTTATTTCCTTTGCGTAATTAAAAGTTTGTTTACCTCTTAAGGAATGTTCGAAGAATAATTTACACTAAAAAAATCTTAATTTTGACCTCCCCCTCACAATTCTCTTGCATTGTGCCCGGCAAATTCCTCAAATGTGCAAAATAATAGTTTAATGTCAAATTTATGCTAAAGGCAATATTTTTTGGAACTTTTTTATAAAACCCATCTTAAACTGTAGGTCCTTTTAAAAGAGGCTAATCATCTCCTAGGATACGGGGTCACTAGTCGACTTTGAGAAGACTCAGAAATGAGTTCTTGCATTGAGGCTTCACGTCGAGGGGACCTCCACTGGGTGGTCGCTAGTCGATTTCTAGAAATAAACGCGGGTGTTGCACAATAGGCTTTACAGTTTAACCGACAGGGGGAGACCTCACAGACTCCCATGCCCACATTAAAAACAATGCTATGTAATGACACACAAAAAGTGATGCCCATGATATTCTTCTCATACTTTTACTATTGTAAAACGATTTTTGATATTTTCAGGCCAATAAGTTCGAATACCAACAAAACTCAGTCTTTTAGTGTGGCCCGTTTGGATAAATTTTTATTCTGCATATTTTAGGACTGAAAAATATTAAATTTTGGACAACGCATCCCATGAAATAGATTATTTTTAAACCCGATATGTTATTTCGTGATAAGAGTAATCGAAATTCTTTATTAAAAAAATGTATCTTATTTATTTCACTTTTATAAAGGATACTATGCTTAAAACGTACCTGCAAAAGAAATAAGCCAAATTATTAGAAGTTTTATTATCTCTTTACTAATTTTTCTGTTATGAAATTCTGTAAAAATAATTTCAGTATATGAATTGATGTTTATTGTCATGCTTTTAATATAATTTTGTAATTTATACTTATATTTAATGGGAATATTAATTTAAAATAGTCTGATCAAATTATAAAACGTATATTTAAAATCCCGCCATATAATTAATTTAAGAGAAATGTTGAATTTTACGTTATTCTTGGACCTACTTGAAATCGTTTGGCGTCATAGAAGTAAGTTAAAATCGATTTCCGAATTTAGAATAAAATTTTGGATTCAAATAATATCTCCGTCCTAGAGGTAATGATTTTTCGGAATTGTGGTGCTTTTATCTGGAGCAGAAGATGAATTTTACATTATACGATCTAGTACAAAGTGTATCTATAAAGTTATACACTTTACTTATTAGTATACCTCTGAATTAAGCGGATGCATACTTTGAATACATTACATTTTTAATTTCGAATTAATAGAAATTTAGCATAATTAGCTGTAGAGCAAGAGAAATTTGTATTCTGTTAGGATCCTAGAAGCAAGATTAGTCGCCGATTTTATTGGGAATATTTTCATTTTTAAAAGAACATTATCTTATCTAGACCCCTTATCTTCAACTGAAGCAAGAATTAATTTAATTCAACTTATCCGAGTAAAAATGCTTCGAGTTGAGTTCGACTTGATTATGTCTTGAGTTTGTCTCCAAGGCATCGATGTCTGGCTGCGTCTCACAACTGAGTCGAAACATAGGCCCTCGTCTTTCTTTTATAGCTACGACAGATAAAACGGCGTTTACTTTTCTCAAATCGAGCCTTGTATTGACTATGACGACGTTTACTTGTCTCAAGTACATCTGCCTCAATACAAGCATTTTAAGGCTCATAAATTACATTAAATTTGGTGGATGAGAATTTTGTAATTATTAAATTGGTTCTTTTTAATTAAAAAATTCAGAATATGTATTTCTGATCGAGTATTACCCTTAAAAGTTTTCTAAAAAAAATCGTAACTTTCTAAAAAGATCTCCTAAGCCGTTAGAAATACGTATAAACAAATTACATTTTCGTTATCATCGTCAAACAAGTATAATACAAATGAAAATCCGTAAATAAGTTGATTGAATATATATATATATATACGGTATAAAAATATACAAGATTGTTTAATCATTAATAAATATTAGCTTTTATGACAGTCAGAATGACCCTTTTTGTTAGGACAGGCATACGCTCGAAGTTATAAACCGCTCGTGTCGGAGTCATAAAAATTCAACTCAAGATATAAATTTATGTCTTCAAGATATAGAAATTTGTCTCCAAGACCTAAATTGAAGTCTGGCTCCGTCTCAAAACTGAAACATGCTCAAGTCGAACTTTTCGACTTCAGCATGTCTTGAATGGGGGAACTTCAAGTCGAACTCAAGTCGAAGAATTTTTACTCGGGTAGAGTGTAAAGAATTGAAAAAATCCATAAATATTCAGAATTCATTAGCGGACTTCTATGAATAAAAGTTTAATCATCGGTAGTAAGCCATTTTAGTGAAGTCCATAATGAGAGGGAGGAGGGCAATAGCAGTATTAATGATAATCGAGACGAGCCAATGTTGGGTGCTGTAGCTAGCAACAAAGATTAATTAAAGCTTAAATGTCTGAGTTAATTATTGTTAGTTAAGTGGATACGTCACTCTGCCTAAGACCAGGGAAAACTTATCCGATTTGTAAACTGTCGACTGCCACCTGGAAAAGTTTTAATTGACCCTAACTTATAAGATGCGAATCCTAAAGCCATCTTCGGTCTCCTTTCCTCTCGACAATATTTCATATAATTTCTATGATTATTCCTAAGCATAATTAGTGTCGGGAAAGCGCCAGTATCATAGCTACCAGCTTATAATTTTTGGATTCGTATTAGCCTCTTCTCGACTCATTTTTAACTCTGGCAATGTCACACTTAATCCCAAGTAATCCCAAGTTGTCACTTTTGTATCCAGGAGGATTTTAAAGCATTGCACAATGAAAAAACAGTTGATATGTGTCAGGGCATTACCATTTAAGTTCCATTCTTTTTTAGAAACACGTTTTATTAGCTTAAACGTTCTCTAAACATCTACTCGATATTGTGGTAAAAGCATATATTCAAATTTAAACAGGAAGTGGGTTTTTACCTCAATAAAATGTGAAAATTCATACGAAAATTTGTTTTCACACTGTTAAAAATGTTTGGATTCTAACAACACTTCTACTAGACTTTTGCGAAACAAACGTAAGGTAAAATTGCAAACATGGTATTGGAATTACGAAATTGCAATACATGTATAGATTGAATTCAAGTAATTCATGGAATTCAAGAAATTCGCGGAATTCGCGGAATTGACGGAAATCACAAAATTTATGTGATTCAAGGAATTCATGGACTTTGAGGAATTAAGGAAAATTGCATAATTAATGGAAATGAAGGAATTCACCATGCTCACAGAATTAACGGAATTCATGGAATTCACAGAATTCAAGGGATTGACGGAATTCAAGAAATTCATTCAATGCAAGACATTCCTAGATTTCAAGAAATTCGTTGAAAGGGCGGAATTCACCGATTTCACGAAAATCATGGAAACCACTGAATTCATGGATTTCACGGAATTTTTGGTATTTACGGAAATAATAAGATTGAATTCACGAAATTCAAGGAATTATCTGTAAAAACGGAATTTATGGAATTCAATAAGCTTATGTAATTCGAGGAATTAAGAGAACTTGCAGAATTAATTACAACAAAGGAATTAACGAAATTCATAGAATTAGTGAAATTCATGGAATTCACAGAATTCAAGGGATTTACGGAATTCAAGAAATTCATTAAATGCAAGATATTTGCCGAATTCCAGGAATTCTTTGAAAGGGAGGAATTCACCGATTTCACGGAAATCATGGAAACCACGGAATTCATGGATTTCACGGAATTATTGGAATTTACGGAAACCATAAGATTGAATTCGAGGAATTAAGAGAATTCGCAGAATTAATGAAAATGAAGTAATTCACGAAATTCATGGAATTCTCGGTATTCATGAAATTCACGGAATTCAAGGGATTTACGCAATTCAAAGAATGAATGAATTCCCGAATTTGTGAAATTCAAGGAATTGATGAAATTAGATTCTATATATTCCGTGCATTCTGTTATTTAATTTAATTTAATTAACTCATTGATTCCCATGATTTAATTGGATTTCGAGAATTCAAAGAGTGCCACGATTTCCTTAAATTTTATGAATTAGTTGAATTCCTTGACTTGCTTGAATTCCGTAAATTCCATGAATTCTATGAATTCCATAAATTTAATGAATTCCAAAAATTCCATGAGATCCGTCATTTCCATACATTCCATTAGTTCTGTGAATTTCGTCAATTGCGCAAATTGTGTGAATTCCGTAAGTTCCGTGTATTCTATCAATTCCGTGAATTCTATGAATGCTTTGAATTGCGTAAATTTCATTAATTTCGTAAATTCCGCAAATCCGCAAAATCTCCTGAATTCCTTGTATACCGTTGATTTATCAAATTTCGTGAATTCCATGAGTTCCGCTAATTCCATGAAATCAGCGAATTCCCGTCGTTATATGAATTCCATAAATTCTGTGAATTTAAGAAATTCCATAAATACGCGCGTCATGTGCAATATATAAAAAAAAAGTTTTAGCTCCATCAGAAAACTTCTTTTTTTGCCAGTAACAAATGTTCTAAGAAATGATTTACATTTTTTCTTTAATTTTTTGCTTTAATAGGTGTCGAGATATCCAGCAACAGTGTATGTGTTCAATTACATGTTGTTTGTTTACTAAATAGTTTCAAAATACAAAGAAACTAAATTTTGTAAAAAAATAACATTATCGTATCGTAAAATCTTTTTTTTCAGTGAAACGAATTTTTCAATTTAATTTTTTACTTTTCAGCCTTCTATATTTCTCGCAATGCGTTTATAATGTTTCGGGCATATGCATCATGTTAATTTAGATCTAAAACTTTTTTTAATCCATGGACTTACAGGGTTTTCACAGCAGTCCATTCTTGGCCGTTAATTCAGATCCCTAGAGCTTCATCAAATTTCGAATCTACATTTTTATTTTTGTTTAAATTCGATTTTGAGAAGGTTTAACTTCTCGTCCATTGTGTATTCTTTTCACACGTCATATTTAATCAAATGAAACCTTGCTAATAATATTCAAAAATGGTTTACTACAGTTGGAAATTTGTTTAGCTGCAAATAGATACCTTTGACTATATAAAATAACCAAAGTAATATGAATACCGCTTTCGTTAAGAATTTAACCTCTCAAAAAATGTAAAATGTACATTAATTTAAAAAAATTCTACTATATCGATATTGCAATTAACTGAAAATAAAAGTTTTTGTACTAAAAAAAAAAGGAAAAATGAGTTCCCTCAAATCTTGTACATACACCGGATGTAGAACTTTTTATTTTACTTGGTATTATGTTCATATAACTTTGTAGAAAATACGAAGTCCAAACTACACCATGCTCCTAATTTTGTATTTGCAACATCATCGCAAAAGATTTCAGACATCATTTGAAATTAACTTATAACATCCTCATCTCATCAGTCACTTGACTTAGTCCATGGCTATAAGGAAAAACCAGGTCCACCCGAGAACGATTTGAAAAAAATATATAGTTATTATTCAAAGATCCTATGTTATATTAGGAATATTTCAATAATATTTATATATTCTAATATTGGAATTATTATTTAGTAACATTATATATATTTATTTACTATTATAATTTTTCTCCCTTATATAAAGAGATTCGGCGGCTCAAATATTCAGGGACTCGGACTTTACGTTGGAGGTCTGGAGTTCAAACACTGAGCCGATACCTCTGGCAATTTTTCTATGTACCTTTACTGAGGTTCTGGTATTTCCGGTACCACCTTAATCTGTAGGTTCTCCCATCATGCACTTGGATGCAACCTAATCTGTGTATGTTGGGGTAAAAACCAGGCTTTATCCAATATGGCTAATAAGGCACACTGCTCTTATTATATCACTTGATTGCATTAAAAAAATGCGCTCGTGACCGATAATAGATACCAGGACAGCCTTGTGCCGACTATTTAAAAATAAAAATCCAACTCTTAAAAAAAATT
>NC_046660.1:102961479-102963263 GCF_010883055.1 Belonocnema kinseyi | reverse complement strand
CACTTCTCTTATCAGATCACTTGATTGCATGACAAAAATGTGTACGTAAATCATAAAAATAAAAATCGAACTCTTACATAAAATACCTTCAACATATTAGGCTGTAACCATACATTTATGCCTGAGACAATAAAAATATAATACAATATATAAAATATATATAACACAAATATATAACAATAAATGTAATTGAAAGATAATATGCATAATAATAATATTATAGTCGAAAATTATTTTGGGCTATAATTACTCAATAATCCGTACATAATGTATACGAGTATTTTTATTTATGCATATTTTATTTAAAATAATTAAATTTGATTGTAGTAATATTGTCAGATATTTGAGAAGTAAAAAAATGTATTTAATTCCATAATTAATTTAATATGAGGTAGCAATGTTAATAATTAAATTTTTCTTCGCTTCCTAAATAAAAATGGCATGATTGCCTTCTCTTTTCTTGATTCAAAAATGTGATATGTTTGCCTTTATATACAATTTCTTTAATTATATGTAACTTCTTAGTGGTCACTTTTAGAATTCGAATGTGGATAGTGGTAAAAGTGAAAGCATTTAGTTGAATTACATCTCTTGATGGTTTGCTTCACAAAATCTTTTCGTCTGGGACGAAAAATACTGGATCTGAATAAACTGAAGTCAAAGATCGTATCTTGATTTACATTTGGATATATTTACTTGTATTACACGCTGGTTGCACAAGTTTAAGCCTTAAATTTCGTAAGAAAAGAGCGTTTACTTATATGGTTTTGAAAATGTTACGTCCACATAAAGGCATTAAATACATTTTTTCTTTGACAGTGTAGTGCCGAACAGCGAGAATATTGTAAAAATAATCTCGTACGACTGTAAGATTAACCCTCTCAGCCTAGACATCAATATCTTTGGTTCTAATTAACGGATCGGGATTTTTCTTATTTTTTAATTATAGCTGAAAGTCCCAAAAAAATACTGTAAGCTTGATAAGATACACTCAAAATATTACCATAAATGTTTTCACAAAACTGAAACAACTATATAGCGAGCCGAAAAAATCATCCGGATATAATACGCCCCGTCGAGGCTGAGAGGAGTAAGTATTTTTGAAACCATTTTAAGTTTAAAATGATTCCAATAAAATCTGTGTAAAAAAATTGTCAGCAATTTGTATCTGCTTATCGATAATTTTAATCGATCTGCTTATAAATATACCAGTAAAGTGTCTAACTAGTTTTCAAGTATCCTGAGGAAACATCTCCCTTAACGTTTGAGTGAGTGAATAAAATGCGAATGGTAAAACTTGCTGAATATATTCAGAGCAGAATTTAGACCATAGTCATAAATCTGACAATACAAAATAACTCTGCATATGTTACATAATTTTTTCATACAATAAATTTTAGTTTCTTACTACCCGAGACAAACAACAAAAACATATAATAAATCTTATTCATTCCTTGGAAATAAACACGTATTAAAGTCTGTGTCATGAAGTGGAAGAATGTTCACCAAAAACTTAATTTATTTGAAATATTTTTAAATGTTACCATATTTGTTCAATTATTTAATATTGTTTACGTATATTTCTAGATTTTTCAACAAGCTATGCGTAACCTTAAAGAACCTAAACATTTTAAATGAATATTGCGATGATGGTAAACGTTAATAAAGTGCCATATAGTGCAGTAGTACTAGGCAGTCTGATAAGTACCTGAAAATTCTAAGAGATGGCATTAGTATTCACTAATGTGAACCATTTTCGTCGAGCTTGATCCTTCAAATGACGC
>NC_046660.1:102941352-102961379 GCF_010883055.1 Belonocnema kinseyi | reverse complement strand
ATTCATAAGTGGTTTACCGAGTTTCGTTGTGGCCGTACGAGCACAGTTGATGCTGAACGATCTGGACGCCCAAAAGAGGTCACTACACCAGAAAATGTCGAACAAATCCATGATATGATGTTGAATGATCCCAAAGTGAAATTGAGGCATATCATTGGCATATCATATGAGTAGGCATATCATTGGAACGTGTGGGCAATATCGTGCATTCAGTTTTGGGCATGAAGAAGATCTGCGCGCGATGGGTGCCACGTTCGCTCACAGTGAACCAAAAACGAATTCGTGTGACAACTTCCCAGCAGAATTTGGCATTATTTTCGCGTAAGCCGACCGAGTTTTTGCGCCGATTTATAACCATAGATGAAACCTGGATCCACTACTACAGTCCTGAATCAACGCAACAGGCAAAACAGTGGGTTCCACCGGGCCAAAGTGCTCCAACGCGTCCAAAAACGCAATAATGGGTCAGAAAGGTTATGGCCTCCGTATTTTGGGATGCACATGGCATAATATTCGTGGACTATCTTGAAAAAGGTAAAACCATAACCGGGGCATACTATTCATCATTATTGGACTGATTGAAAATCGAAATTGCCGAAAAACGACAGCATTTGAAGAAGAAAAAACCGCTTTATCATCACGACAATGCGCCTGTTCATTCATGCTTAGTTGCACAAGCAAAATTGCATGAAATCGGCTTCGAATTGGTTCCTTAGCCACCGTATTCACCAGAACTGGCCCCCAGCGACTATTACGTGTTCCCTAACCTGAAGAGATGGCTCACCGTTAAGCGTTTTCACTCAAATGAGGAGTTCATAGCTGAAACTGAGGCGTATTTTGGAGACCTTCCGATCGAGTACTTTTCGGACGGTATCA
The DNA here is from genome assembly GCF_010883055.1 of Belonocnema kinseyi. Lineage (NCBI taxonomy): Eukaryota > Metazoa > Arthropoda > Insecta > Hymenoptera > Cynipidae > Belonocnema > Belonocnema kinseyi. The sequence continues at coordinate 102,960,503 of NC_046660.1, read as the reverse complement.
AAAAGTTAGAAAATCGTTGAACTCACTGTATCGACCTAAAAGGAGAGTATGTTGAAAAATAAAACCAACTTTGGCCAAAAAAACGTCTCCGTGTTTCATTTTTCAGGGACTTATCAGACTGCCTAGTACTTTTAAAAAATTGTAAATAAACTTTTTCTGGATATATATTTTAAATGCTATAACATAGTTTAAAATCTTTCGAAAGACCTTAAAATATTTAAAGATCTCTTCAAATCAATAAACTTTGAAAGCTCATTAAAATATTAGAAACCCCTTCAAATCTCGTCAATTAACATGAAATTTGATGCTATTCCTTGAAATTACTTAATCTTTTCAAACTTGTTTGAAATCGTTTGAAATCCTAAAATTCCTGGGTATTTCTTTCATTTCTTCAATCTTTCAAAATATTTCTAATCCTTTGAAATCCCTTGGAATTTTCAAAGTTCTGGAAAATTCTTCGGAATCTTCTAAAATACCCTAAAATCTTTATAATTCTTTGAAATGTCTGGAAATCTATTAAAATTCATTGGGATGTTTTTTTAAACATCCTAAAATCTTTGGAAATACCATGAAATATTAAAAATCTCTTCATACCTTCAAAATTCTTTAACCCTCATACCACAAGGTGAGACAGAGCCTCATTTACCACAAGGTGGGGTGTCTCCACACCCCAGTCGTTTTGCAACACATTACGAATGATTTATGGCATAATATTGTTTCTAAGGTATTTGACAAAATTTTACAATTATTCAGAGGACTTTGTAAATCATTTTCTGCTAAATTATAACGAGAAAATTACATTTCTTAGATTCTTTCAGTTATAGGAAACACAAAGGCTATTTTCACATTCCCTAATGCACATTAAAAATTCATATTATCGCTTCTCAAAACATCTGTAGCATGACTTAGTGGCTCTTATCTATTCCCACGTGCAGAGGACTACTGAAGACCAGGCTATTGACATCCCTACCTCCCTAAGACGCTCTGGGCCTAGCTCATGCACGAAAATAGAGCCTTGGGGTGTCTGAACACCCCACCTTGTGGTTTGAGGGTTAAAGGTCCCAAAAATGTGTTAATAGACTCATCAAAATATTTTATTCAAATAATATTATAGAATTCCTTAAGGCCCCGTGAAGTTATATGTAATCTGATGGTGTCCATTTAAATTCCTTGAAATCCTTAAAATATTTAAAGTGCTATGAAATTCTCTGAGAAAAACTTCAATGAAATACCTTACTCAGAGCCATAAAATAGTCTAAAATAATGAAATTATCGAAAATCTAATATTCCGTTAAAATCCCTTTTAAAAACCCTTGGAATCTTTTAACATACCCTGCAACCTACAAGTTTCTTTAAAATCTTTTTAAAGTCTTGAAATCTATTGAAATTCCTTGAAATTTTACAAATATCCTTGATCATTAAGAATGTTCAAAACCTCTCGAAATACCTTAAAATATTTGAAAGTCTCTTTAAATCTTTAAAATCCTTTGAAATCCTGTAGAGCACAAAAAATAGGCATATTTCGAGATTTTTTTGGCTCAAAAAGAGATCAATCGAAATTTTTTGAAATGGGATTTATAATATTAATAATAAAGTACAGAGAATATTTTTTTCAAATTCGTTCATCACAAAATGGCGGCTGCGCAGCATTTCTTCGTCGGCGCCTTTTTTAAGGTGTCTACGGCCGGAAACATAACGCCCGGAATTTTTGACCTGGATCAAAAAATAAAATTTTTTTAGATTCTATAGAAAAACAGCAAGAGACGTAGGAAGGATTTTTTTCTCGAGATATTGATTTTTCACGACATGGTGCAAGTTTGAAAAAAAGTTTAAGATTTCATCAAAAAAATCGTTACAAAATTGTTTATAAAAAAACTATGCAATATAAAAAAATCCTACGTACGTTGCTAGAGAAAGAAATGTTGAACATATTTTTAAGTTGGAGATCGATCGTTAAGGATTTATTCGAGTTATGTTTCCGGCCAGTTCAAAAAAAGTGATTTCGAGAGTAACGCGTTTAAATTTTTAAATACTCTAAAATCACCGAGGCATACCTCAGAGGCGTTGTAGTAAAATTGAAAATTTGGTCATTTAGACATTTTTCCGCCCTCCATCTTTTGTTATATTATTTTTAAGATCCTAAAACGCCTTCTAAGCAAAGAAAAATTGTCAATTTTTTAAAATTCTACAGAGGCTTAACCCCTTAAATCCTTTGAAATATTTTAAAAAAACTTGGAAATACCTTGGAATCTTTTGAAATATCTTCACTTAACTCTGTATACTTAAAAAATGTTGAATAAATTTACGGGTAGTATTAATTTTAAAATGTGTGAAAAAATTTGGCTTTCATAAATGGTTTTTTACAGAGTGAGGAACAAAATCGAAATACCAATTCTAATTATACCGATTGAAATCTTTATAACATTATTATAATATTTTTTTTGTAAAATTACTAAACTTTAATGTTATGTACTATAATTTTTTATGTATGGATTTAACATAAGGTTGACTTTTTAAAAATTGTGCGCAGCAGTATCGATATCCCCCCCCCCCAACAGATCATAACATTTTCGTGAACCCTCTCCCTCAAAATCTGTTACGTTATTTAAGGATACATCCAAATAAAAATTGATTTTCTCCCCCGTCTCCTCCACCCTTCCATTCATACATCCACATTCTTCCTCGTCCTCCTCTTCTTGCTCGACGTTATCTTCGTCCTCTTTGTCCTCTAAATCTTCTTTATCTTCGTCCTCGTTGTTCTCTTTGTCCTCGCTATCATCTTCGTCCTCTTTCTCCACTCTGTCCTGTTAGTCCTATATATCTTCTTTTTTATTTTGTCCGTTCTACTCTGTCCTCGTTGTTCTCTTTGTCCTCTTTTTCCTCTTCGTCTTCTTCATCCTAAACCTTCTCTTTCTCCTCCTCTGTCTGATCTGACCTACCTAACTCAGCCTCGACTCTTCATATTGAACCATTTAGAAATAATGAGATCTGGGCCAAATCCACCATGAAAGAGACATGAAATCTAACCACACATGGAATCATAGATACATCAACAATTATATAGAGTATTATATACTTACAACCCCACAAGTTTGTTTTACGCTTTCGGCATCTGCATTATGACACAGGTGTTACGCTAACACATCTCCTCTTGATTATCTCCAACCCTTCTCTGTATTCTCTCCTCACTTCACACCCATGCACGCGCACAAATACAGTCACTCGGTCAGAAGCAACCGAACTTAGTTTAATTAAGCCTCAATTACCTAATTAGTCCGCTGGAAAAAGGCGTGCAGTAGTCTGGATTATCCCACGACGTGAGGTAATCAGCTTTCTCCATAAGCGCGCCTCGCATGCTCCCTCACATGCGTCCCAACCAAAATCGCGTCGACGCAAGACAATGGGGAATAAAACGTAGGCTTTCCGCGTGGCGCGTATATACCTATGTGAATCGCAGTGTGTATGCCCAGAGCGTTGTTATCCGACCGTATTTACTTCTTCCGCACCTCCCTCACCATCCTATAGTCGCCTAAGTCGTCTTCATGATCCCGACCATATCTGAATCTGTGCACCAACTACTATTAGGTCTCGCACAGGAAGTCGAGCGCTGCGCAAGATAACTTGCTCCTATATAAGAACAGCGAAGGTCCGGAGGATCACCACATTTCAGCCTCTGTATTCGTTCTCAGTGACCCGGTCCTTCGTCTCAAAAAAATGGATAATATCGTGCCAAAGGTAGATAAACCTTTTAAAAGTACTTCTTCAAATCTATCCCCTTGCAACCAATATCCAACACATAGACATTACTCAACATCCTATACATTAGTTTCTATCAATTGATCGATTGGGTGCAATTTAGGTACTACAGATTTTTAGTGACAGTTCTATTGAAAGTTCTCGAGTGCATTCTAAATAAGAAATAAGCAAAGTGATGTATTTCGATGCTGGAAGTGACTGAAATATATGTATAACAGTGCATTCTCCCGCGTGAAACTCAGAACCGTGAATCAATGGAAAGAGGAAAATAGACCGAAAAGTTTCGAGTGTAAAATTGACAACTGAAAGATATGCAAACTTATTCTGAGTAATGCGAGAATTTTCCTGGGTTTAAATAAATATATATGTAGTTTGTATGATATACCTTTCGCAATTTATAAGAACTAAATTGTAGGGAGGGTGCACCCTAATTTCAAACAATCTCAAATACTGATATTACAAGATTTCCAATTTTTCTGCTTGTACTAAATGTCCGTTGCCTAGAATAAAATACTGAATTAATCAAAGTTGTCTTCTAAAACTTGATTAAACGAATATCTTCATCTAAGAAACTGAAAATTAAAAATTGCTATTTTTTTAAAGTCACGCGTGAAGTATTTTAAACAAATAAGTGTTTTTTTTGTATTTAAAGCCATTTATATTTTCCGAACATAAATAGACAGAAAAAATGATATTTTAAAATTATTTTCTTGGGTATTAATGAATATTTTTTTTATCCGAATAATTTTATTTAATCTAAAACTCAATTTTTTAAAATCATCCACGAAATCGGAACCTATTTCTTATAAAACTGAAACCTGCTCTACTTGTACACTAATACATTATTTAGTTTTTCAGAAGTAACTTATTTATCTATATTTTACATGGATCTCGAGTAGCGACTAAAAAGCGACGTAATGTACGAATGAAACAATATTTTCTTAATCTAAGAAAAATGTTATCGTCTCAATAAAATGCAATTGAATGAAAAAGTTTGATTTTTTCAATCCAGTACATTTCCTTGAGACACGGGAAATTTTCTTCGATCATAGAAACATTTTATCGTTCGTATTCATACTGATAGTATATTTATTTGATGCTAATCTTGTTCATTGTATTTTAACACAAACTTCAGAAACAAATAAACTAGTTTTTGTCTAGAAGTAGTTGTAGAAAAAATAGAATTGATTTTATTAAAGTCATAGTAAATCATTATTAACAACCGCACGTGAAAGCAGATAATAGAGCATCCTATTGTTAAATTCGATAATATTTAAAATTCAAATTTTATTTAAAAGTAGTAGTTCTAGCCTCAGCAAGAGAAACTGAGGATTACAAAATAAAAAATGTTTCTTTCTTAAGTTTACACTGTTTAATTGAAATTCCCTTCTTGAAATGTCCGATCACTAAAAGTTAAGCAGTGCTTAAATCGGTTGTACTCGGATGGGATTCGTAGCATTTCACTCTCTACCTATGGGTCTATAAAATGTTACACGAGCTTAAGTTTGGTGTATTGTAACTTTGTCCCTATTTTAGTTTTTTATTTTCTATGAGGATTTAGAAGAACTAACTTTAAGATACTAGAGTACAATAATATATAAATTTCTTGTGGACAAACATGCTCAAAACAATAGATATCGAATAGCTCCTAAGTTATGACTTATTTTAGCAATTAGTTTTTTCAATTTTTATTTAATCGTAATTTTCAAATTTTTTACATAAAAAATACCATCATTTATTCTCTTTATTTGTCAAATAATTGTTATAAGCATTAGTTATTGGATAAAGAAACATGAACAAATATCTATTAAATATTAATGAAAATTCACATATTTGATATTCAAATATACAATAAAATTTTAGACCTGCCGCAAAAATGAACAACGCGGCGCACGCGGGGGAAACCAATTCATACGAGTGACTATATTTTTCATAATTTATTATCTCTTTCCCTGAATTGTAAATTTAAATAACAACGATTGTTTTATTTTTCACAAATGCTAAGTTTCATATTAAATCTTAATTTGGTGCTGTTTCGTTTGTCACAACGAACAAAAAGTGCAAATTTGTCCAATGGATCATATGTTCTAGCACCAGAACAAGATTTATGCAAATTTTCACATTAATACAATATGTTTTTCGTCCAGCCGATTGTTTTTTGTAAAAACTTTAGTTTCTGTTGGGAAAGTGGTTCATGGTATTTTATTACAAACCAAAGCAAAGATTGTTTCCCTTGATAATCACTTGGTTTAAGAGATAAGAAATACCTTCGACAACGTTCAAAATATAGAAAATAATATATCAAATTATGAGATCTATTGTAATTTTTTTTACTCATACATAAGGTTAGGAAAAAATCTCGTTATTTTCCAAGTAAAAATTGTATGTAAAGGTTTCCGTCCAAGCTTTTTTCTTTTTATAAGTGAGCGACACAGCCCCACATTGAGGGCTAAAGTCGCTCACACACTTCAAAGGATGATAAATAGTTGTTTATGCTTAGCTCCATCATACGATAATTTCTGAGGGATTTTTAATTGTCATTCAGGTGTTGTGAATTAAAACGAGAATGGTGAGAAATCAGCTCTATTGGCCGTGTGATAAGCAATGCTTTTAATAATACTGACATCTCAAGATCTAATTAAACAGTCAGCCCTCAAAGTCCACTCCGTTCACGCGAGGTCAGGGGATAAGTGCATTAAATTTCGGGGGAGAGTGTTGGTGCGTTCCTGTGAATACTCAATGGATCTTTCGAACGACGCGACGGTTGAATGAGACACGACTCGCATATTTTATAATCCCAATTCGCTCAAGTGAATTCGAGCGGTTGTGGAAATCGTCCTTCTAGGGTTTAGCCAATATCCGATGGGTCAGAATGGGTTATTTTGACGACGTCCAAACCTCCCTTGAAAACCAAACCTAACTTCAAAACCAAATCTCCCTTCAGAACCACTTATTCCTCATAATTACTCTTTATAATGAGAGGCTTTTGTACTCTTCAAACTTCTTTCCAAAAGGCTTTTATTATCCTTTTTTCGCTTTCGATCAAAATTCTGAGAGTAAAAGAACGTTCGATTGATTAAAGATTGTGGTGCTGTACTTAAGTCTCAAGTGATTCTTATTCCCGTATTTTTATTTTTCATTCCATTCGGTCTCTTTTTTAATCTGAAAAAACCTAAGAGCTATTGCCTGGAAGATTTTCTATGCTGTCTCAAGTGATTCTATCGTTAAATTTGACTTAGCTAAAGTTACTAATTGAAAAACGAAAAGTCAGTTACCGTTTGCTTCAGCCATGCTAACTAATTTTTAATGAAAAATCGCTAACTCTTAGTCAACTTACATCAAATGATAAGTTAAAATAGTTTATGTTATATGCTATTTTATTGAATATTTAGCGAAATTATTTCCACTCAGGATTCATAGTACAGACAAATAAGCCGAAAAAAGTCATTTGCTGGAATAAATAAGAGACACGGCGAGTTTTATCTTAAAATGTTTGGCGTTACGTCCTTTAAAGCCCTTAAAAGTTCTAGGGTGATTTCTTAATCCATTGTATGTTATTAATGAAAAACATGAAATTGCAACGTTTTCTCAAAACTCTTTTGCTTGGATTGCTACTTTCAAGTGAGAAATACGTAAAATGTGTATGAAACTCTGTTTTTAGAGTAATAATGAAGCTTTAAATTGAGTTCTTACGAATGTCTTACGACAAACAGTTTACCAGATATCAATTTGTTAATTAACATTGTGCGTTTTCCGGCAAAGAAATTTTTCAAAGTAATAAAAAACATTTTTTATTGCTTAATTTATAAATGACAGAGGTGGAGGAATTTTTTTAAAAACATTCATATTTGTAGGAGAAAAATCTCTTGAGTTCAATTTCTCTGAAATATCTAGCTCTAGCAGATTGTGCATCTTCAGAAAAAAGTATTTTTAAGATGTCATCAACATTCTTCACATTATTCATTAAAGATTATCATAAACAATAATTTTTCCCATATTTACAGCTACCAGCGAAATAATGTGAAATTTATTTAAAAATTCATTTAAATATTAGTTTTTTGATAATAATATATTTCAGGTAGGATTTTGTAAAAATAATTATTAAAATCTACGTTGCGAAATGGTTATATACATTTTTTCAGATTTTTCGTGTATCTATAAATATAGAAAAAATTATTGCTTACAATGATTTATTTTAAACAGTATGAAATTATTTTTGATATTTTAAACATTTTTTTCTGAAGAGGCATAATTCTGTTCAATATTTCAGCGGAATGGAACTCAACAGACTTTTTTTACAAAATATTAAAGTTTAAAAAAATGTTTCCCTATCCCTCTGTCATTTTTGGATTCTGAAGTCCAAGAAAGAAATTTTTTCCAGTAGTTTCAACCATCCAATTTAAGAATTCAATAGCAAAAATTCGATCGCGTTATTTTTTGCAACAATGAAAATTACTCATCCTTTTGTCTTTACAGATAAACGTACAATGTTAATTAACAAATTTGTACTATTTAACATCGAGCATTCGCTAAGAACTCATTTAAATCCTATTTTATACTTAAAAACAAAGTCTTATACCATTTTTGCCTACATTTAAATCTCAACTAACAATCTAAGCGGACATGCTGAGAAAATGCATAAAAATCTCCGTGTATCTAAAAATTTGTATTTTTCCAACAGTAGTAAGCTCTCCAAAGTTTAGTTCGATCGGCTAATATCTTCTGTTCTGTATATTGATTTTAAAATTGAAATTTTTGAAAATTGAAAAAAAAGTTTATTGAGCGAAAACTATGTTAAATTATTTTCAGGTACATTTTTTGGCAGTGAATAATAATATAAAATTATATATCAGAATTTGTTTTTAACTTAAAACTTTTTTATCTGTAAAAAAATCTGCCCGCTATGCGGGCACATTCCCATCGCGCGCTTCGTTCGCCAGTTTGAGCGCGCCTAAGGCGCGCGACTGTTGGTTCTCGCGCTTCGGGCTCGATGTTGTATTCTTCTCGCGCTCCGCGCTTGATTATGTATTTACCTCATGCTACGCGCTCGGTCTTTATATTTTCGCACATTCATGCGCAAGCATTTTAAAATTAAGGCTCAAAACATCCACCACTGTAATTTTGTGATTGTGAATTCTCTTGCGTTAAAAAAGTTTAGCTCAAGAGTTTGAGCGCACCTACGGCACGCGACCGACAACTGCAATTTTGTGATTTTGAACTCTCTTTTGTTAAAGCTCTTTTGGCTTTAACGAACACATTCTCATCATGTATCTCGTGCTTCGCACTCGATTTTGTCCAACCTGTCAACTTTTCTACATTATACACAACACTTTTATATCAATTATAATACATTTTTTATGTAACTCAGCCGGGGATAACTTATTAAAAAATTGCAAAATAAAACGAAAATTGTATTTATCATGATTATTTTTTTATTTGCTTCTTAATTTGCTTTAAATTGTATTCTAAGCTGCTCAGAAACATGTATCATTTCTATAAAGTTATATCATTACAATTCATAATATGCATAAAAATTGAATCATACTAATTCTTATTTCCTTGTTTTTACGATTTTTTTATTTTTAATGTTGTTTTTTACGATTAAATAAAAACTACTGCGCACCTACATAGGGCCTAATACAGGAACCTATATAGGGTCCTATATAGAAGCCTATGTGCTCTTTCGTTTTTTCCGTGCTTTTTCCAAAAAGTTAATTTTTTAATTTTTAATCTTATGTTTTACGATTAAAAGAAAATCTACTCGTCCTATCGAAAAATAATTAATAATAAATTTATAGATTTTTTTAGGCGAACAACTTTTGTCTGTTATTTTAAGTTAATACCTTGTGTCGTTTTTTCAAACAAATTTAATATTTTTATTTAACATGTTATTTTTTACGACTAAAGCAAAAAATAACTGTCCTATCAAAAATTATAGCTCTTTTTTGGATGAACAAGTTTTGTCTCATTTTTTCTCGTTGCTTATATCGATAATTGATTCATTCTTAATTTGTAGTTCTATCCAGGGCGCGCAATTTGAGCTTCATCATTTTTTTCGTATCTTGCATAGTTTGAACAAAAAATGGAATTTTTGTACGATCAAATTTGGAGTGTTGAACTTCTCGCTCAAATTAAAAAAGTTGATATTATAGTCCTGTCGGGCTTTCAAAAAACAAAGTTTTTCTTCTCTTGACTTTTTTTCGTATCATGCGTTTTTTGGCTTAAAATGTTCATTTTAGTTCGTCTTTTCGGATTTTGAAAATACTCTAACTCTGATAATTTTCTTGTTATAGAAAAAAGTTTCGGGGATAAATTGTTTGAGTTTCTGAGTACTATGAACAATCGTGCATAGAATTTTTAAATCTTGAAAAAATGTGGTTTCAAACATTTTTGATACGATCAAATTTGGAATTTTCAACTTTTCAACCAAATTAAAAAAATTGTTATCATAATCTTGTAGGGCTTTCGAAAAGCAAAGATTTTCTTCTCCTGACTTTTTTTCATGACATGCGTTGTTTGGCCTAAAATGGAAATTTTAGTTTGCTTTTTTGGATTTTTAAAATGCTCTAAATCTGCTAATTTTCTTTTTGTAAAAAAAGTGGTCTCAAAAATATTCAAAATGTGCCCACTTTTTGAATTTGTATCCAAAATGGCTGGCTAACGAACTTGACCTTTAGTTTATGACACTACACGAGTGTACCAAAGGGCAATCTAATAGATTAATTTTTTCAAAAGTTATCGTATTCACAGACAAACATACAGTAAGACATTTAGACATAAAGACTTACAGGCAAACACATTCGTAAAAACCTGTTTTTCGCATTCAGGGGGTCTCAAAACGTGGACATTTGACAAAAACTGGGGGGGGGGGTCAAATTTTACACAAATCTAATACCTTCTCTGATGAGAATGTAAAAAGAAAGTTTTTTTGGAGTGAGTTAACTGCAAATTTGTATGAAAGAATTTAACGTGTACTTGAAATTTCTTTGGCTTCGATCAAAAAACATCTTATTTTTTTGTTATTAGGAAAAGAAATTCTTCATTTTGAAAATTTTGTATATGGCCTTTTTTCAGCAAATTGTTAGATCGTGCACACATTGAAAAAGGTAATATTCAAATATAATAAAATTCCTTTTTTACGAATTTAAAATTATTGAACAATTGAACCCTTCTTGAAATAAGTCAAATTAAAAGGATTGTTCTACAAATTTTTTATTATTTTGTTAGAAAATGTTATTTCATACTAAAAAAATTATTTAAAAAGTGTTGTAGAGAAATTGGATGATTGAAAAGCTGTGATATTTGTGGATATTTTTGTATAGCAGAAAATGAGATTTTGTCATTAAGGCTATTAAAACGTTTTTGCACTCGAATTTTGTTTATTTTTAATTCTTTTTTTTAAGATTTAGAGGTTTTAAATATTTATTGAAACAAGTATCCTACATTTTTCGAAATAACTAAAATTCTTCTATACTTTTGCAAGGAATATATGTTTATTTAACAATAACAAAACAAATCTGCAGAATGTAGACTTACTATATCATAAAATTATTTTGCACAATTTTGTTTGAATTTTCTGTTGGATCTGATACTAAAAAAACTAATCTAAGAAAACGAATTTTTTAAAGTTAAACAAAATTTGAAGAAAAAAAATCTTATATTAAAGTTTTTTGGAGACTATAAGTTTGTCTTTGTAATATTATTTACAAATCAGTGGGAAAATTCAAGAAAAAAAATAATAAACAAAATTTTAAGTAACTAAAGTAATATGGGGCAAAATATTACTATTTTGTCCAAAATTATGGATTTTTGTTAAGAATGTTTTTCAACATAATATTTCCAGTTTCCAACTTTTTACATCTATCATATTTTGTCGGATAGTATTATTTTCATAAAATTCTAAAATAATAACACAGTAAGCCCAGAAATAAATTATATCTTTAAATTGGATAAAAACTCTGCTGCACGTTTATCTTCCGAAAGATAAAATTTATTTTACATAAATATGTATTTAACATATGCGATACGTTAAACGGCTGCTTCTAGTTTCAAAAACAAAACAAAAACAATCACTATAAACTAAACAAATTCACCCTATACATTCTGTAAGCCTAGGCAAATAATTTTATGGTTTAAATCATTTGAATAATGTGAGACAATTTAAAAAATAAATACCGCGAGGATTTTCGAATGTATAGAGGACATTTTTTCGGTGAACCTAGACGCAGCCGTTTGACATATCATATATGTCAAATCAATATTTGCGAAAGATAAATCTTATCTTTGTTCAGATAAATCTTATCTTTCGTCGTATAAATTTTATCTTTCGTCACATAAATTTTATCTTCCGACAGATAAATGTGCTGCAGCGACTTTATCTAATTTAAAGATAAAATTTAGTCCTGGGGTTTACTGTGAAATGACAAAATAATTAGGTTATTCAATGACTTGCATGATCTGAACATTTGATTAATAATTTATTGAAAATTGCTCTATATTTATTATCGTGTAAAACGTTTCCTCTCATGCTACTGATTTCTTAAGTTATATATTCATCGAAAGGGTGTCATGATTAATAATTGTAGTCCGTGTACTGGAGTGCATTTCCGCAAAATGGAAGCATTTGAAATTGGAATTAAAGCAACCAGTTACAATCGAATGCAACTAGCGGGCTGCATAAAGTAATTCAGCATCAATCTGTTTGACCGTTTAGTGTGCGTTAGCAACCTTCAATAGCACTTTTACATTGGAATCCTATTACTCACAGACAAGCGTGAGGCTATTGTTTAACCACGCAAAACATTGTGAACGAAGCGACAATTTATTCTTTAATTAAACTGACATCACCTTTTCGTATATATTCTGCAATCTGCATCACAAAATCTACATCAAGTTGTCCCAAATTTGTATCACCCTCCCCCCCTCTCGCTTTAAACTATGTTTTATACATATTCTCATTAAGTTTACTATTGAGGAAATATTTTGCATGTAGAAAGATCAAACTGAAAACAATATGAATTGTAAATTTTTTCATATTTATGCAGATCCTGTCAGCGTTAGTGGTAAATGCATGCTTAGTTTGGTGTGAGCCACCCTTGAGTAACCAATACGGAGTGCCTGGAAATTTTGCTGGAAGCAATAACCAAGGAAATCACGGCGGCGCAACGAATAGTTATGGTGCCCCTATTGGAGACGACCACGATGAGAATCAAGATTACATAGACAGTCAGGTAACTACAGTAATTACACTGAACGTATATCAAAATTGCAGTCTGTCATGAATTGTAATCTATCGAGAACAATTACTTGATGTCGAAATACCAGAAATACAATTTCTTAAGCGTATCAAAATTAAATTTGAAAGATCATTGGGAGCAATCATATTTTTGTCCTCCCGCGCTTTTTTAAAGAGGATGAAATTTCTACCAAAAGCGATGAATCTTTCAACCAAAAAGACGAATTTTTAATAAAAGAGGTATGCTTTTAACCAAAGAGATGAATTTTCAACTAATATAAAAAATATTTCAACAAGAAAATGAATTTTTAAGAAATTGTTTACAGTTTTAACCATATTGTTAAATTTGTAATTGGGGAAGATAAATTACAATCTATAAATTTTTAACTGAAATGAGTAATATTCAACGAAAAATAAATATTTAAGAACTTTAAGAACGTAGTTGAGCTTTTAATCATGTAATTTAATTTTCAACTAAAAAGGATGATTGCTCGACAAAAAATGTAATAGTTGATATTTGAAAGAAGAAAAATTATAATTTTAAAAGAAAATAATAGAATTCGTGAAAAATACGATCTTTCCGCAAAATAGTTGAGCATTCTACATAAAAAAAAAAAATTATTTAAGAAGGAAACAAAAAAATATGTTCCGCAAAAAATATAATAGTTGACTTTCTATCCAAAAATATAATAAATTTCTTAACTAGGTTCTCTTAATAATTCAGTTAGCAGTTAAGTGGAAAATAAATGGGCCATTTGTTTTATTTTTAATACTTGTAAAACATATAATGAGAAACGTAAAACGTTGTGTCAGAGAAATATATTTGAGCAGTTGCAAACTGCGTATTGTAAACAATTGTAATCTTTTAATAATTTTGTTAATCTCATAAATAATTATTTTTTAATGACGGTTGTCTGTAATATAATCTTTTTTATTTGTCATTAAGATTTCTTGCATTTTAGAGCATTCACATTATTTCTTTCTATCTTACTTAAAAAAATACATTAAACAATTCAGGATTCGGTATTAGAAAAACATGTATGAGAATTAGGAATAAAAATGTTTCTATTGAGAAGCATACATTTGTAATAAAGACAAATATGAGAATTTTGCAATTCAATTGGCTATCTATTGTTTAATCTGTGATCTTATTGAATTTGTGTCTGATATACTCTTATTAATAGAAAGCGCTGAAGTGTTGAATGAACTTTTTCAAATTTAGCTAAATAAAATTTGAGAAACATAAATGAATAAAAAATTTGATAAAGAAATGACGCTTCTGTTAGAAGGCACTTTCATTCTATAGTTATGAGATAACCATATGATATAAAACTGTTTTTAGTAATAAATGAAATTCCCTTTGATTTCCCTTTTTTTAAAGTCGCCGTTTTTACCTAAAATTGAAATACTGAACGGATGTGATTCTGTTATCATGAAAATATACTTGGAGAAATAATATGTGGGCATCTGCATTTAAGAAACCCTTATGGTCCCTTCTAATTTAGGAGATATTCCCGTTTCTCTAAGATAGGATCAAAATTATTATTTTTGGGTTTGAGTAAGATTTGATACTGGGACCGGTACTAAATAAAGTATGAGTATACTTATATCCAGATAGTATCCGGAAGTAGGTATATTTTATGTTCGAAGAAAAATTAAAATGTGGGTGCTTATGGATTTCGCCAAGTTTAAATGGGTTTTTCGAAGTTCCAACTTTAAAAACGCCCTGGTCATAAGAGCCCTTTTATTGCGAACGCCCAAATCTGTTTTCACAGGGAAAACCATTTGTAATCTATACCCCACTTAAAAATTAGCCAGTCCGTTTTTTTATATCTTCTTTAAGTAAGCATCTCAATTACCTATTACAATCATACATTCACAGTTTTAAATCTTATAATTTACAGAAATAAGTTTACAGAAATAGGTGCCCATTGATTCATATAATAGTTCAAAGAATACCAGAATTATTTTAAAAACTTATGTATATTTATAAAGAATTTTTATCTTTTCTCTTAAAAATCATATTAAAGATAAAATCAGATGAAAAGGTTAAATTATAGAAGGTCTTAAATAGAGTGCTGTCGCCACGCAGCAACTAACCGCAACGCTAATTGGCACGTGGTTCTAATACTTTATAAAAATGATATACTGTACGAGTGTGTGAAAAATTTTACCTTATTATTATTATATTTTGCTTATAGTTAAAAAATAATTGACATATTTCGTAAGTGAAATATTAAAAATAGTAAATTGTAGGAATACTTTAATTAATGATACAATAAAAATTATTCGAATCCCATTTTATCTCAGTAAAAAAGGTTTTGTTTAAAGTGAAAGTCAAAGGGGTCTCAAATTTTTCTTAAGAGCATTTTTTTCACTATTCACCCTGATAGAAAGATTTGTATAAAATCGCCAAATTACAGGAATTTACACGTTTTGCAGCAAAAAGTTGTTCCTTTCAGACCTATACATTCAGAATATTGCAAGAAGGTAGTTTTTAAATTAAGATTTGCAAATGAAAAATCGTCAGTATCTATTTAATTGTGTTTTTGATTAAATTTCGTACATTATTGTACAAGTTTATTGAAAAAATTACACTTTTAGAAATGCTGTACTTCTCTGAAAATTGTTTCTATACCAGGGACACCAGAATGCCCGGAACTTTTTCTTGTACATGCAAGCAGATAAGGCTAATTATTATCTTTTTCACATAAACCGCAACTAATTATAATCGAAGCTATTAAGATATCCATAACCATAAAAATTATATAAAATTGCACTATGAAGATAGTGAACAAAGCCTTAATTATAAAGGCAAAGATCAATACAAGCAAAATTGCTCCACCTTCCTTTTCAGTCTGTAATGAGGTTTAGTCGACATACACTTCATACTGTTGAGAACTTGCATGAGCGTTGAGCTATAGTCGGTTTCCGAATCTATCTGCAACTACTCAATGAGAATGATGAGCTCGCTAATAAACCTTCAACTAATAGGAAACTCGACTGACGTAACCGCGTAAACAGCTCTCAACTCTGTTTTTCCCCGGCCACGTCTTTTAATCAGTGACGAAAGGTTGCAATAAAGTGTCCTGTGAGATACTTTCTCCTTGGACGAGATGACATGGAGTGTAAATTTCAGTTGATTATTTCACGAAGATTGTTGCTCACAATATAAGTGATAAATCCTTTATCTGAATAATTTACTTTTTATTGAAAAACAGGACAGTAATGCATTGCAGTGTTGGGGAATAGCACAATATTTTTTTAGCTTTAAATGCTGACTAAATTAAAACTTTTTAATTCTCTCAATTGCTACATCTTCTTTGAAATAACAGATTCTCTGGAAACATGTAAATGAAATAGATTTACTGCATTCATGAAATGAAATATTCAATCGACAATTGAATGTCTGTAATTGCACTGAACCGTAGATACGCTATACAAATAGTATACTGTTCTATTACAGAGGACTTTTTGGAAAGTCTATGGAGCAGTCTATTGCAGGTAATTGCCTACTCGAAATTCAAAGAACATGTTTTTGAATAGTTTTGAATGACAATTATGTTGAAATATCACGAATAAATGATTTTACCTTAAAATAGCCAAATTGTGCTGATTTTTTCATATTTCTTGAGCATTTCATTTTTCTTTTAATTTGTAATCGGTCAATTGTAAGTAGTTCAAGTAAACTCTAAATCGACGGTTTCTATATTTTAGAACTTTCTTTTCTGCTTATAATGCTACATGCAAAAGAGATACTTCCAAAGTGCGCAGAAAGTTTAGTTATGAAGAAGTGGTTACTGAAGTATTATTCACATAAATTTCAATTTTTCGAGGTTTTTGTCACCCAAAAAATACTTGGCTCGAATGTTTATAAGATTTCTTTTAGTTGATTTTACTTCTGCTTTTAATGTTTGGAATTTAAATCAATTCAACATAGTAATTTCAACATTTACAATTCATTTCAATTGACATTGTTTTGCCGGGGCTTTTTTCAGAAATTTAGAGAAAATATTTTATTTTATTTTTCTGTCAATGCAATTTCAATTAAGAATCTTAAAATTTATTTTTTTTTAAATTTTATCTTTAAAAACAATCCCAGATTTTTATCAAAATAGTAATATTTCTCCTTAATATTCGTTCTGAAAATATCTGAAAATTTTTTTATTTATTCGATTTTGAAAGTTATATTATTTATTTTTAAATAATACTTGACAAATTTCGATTTCAGAACCTATAATAATTGTACTGATAACCTTTCACTTGGCTAAGTTTCTTAATTTAAAGATGTTTTTGGTGAGATTTAATTTGTTTTGTCATAAACATTTTTATAAAATAAAATGGCTATTTCGGGAAAGAAAAATATTTAATACTCAACACAATATAATGCACATTCTCTTGCCATTTTTTTTGTCAATTCCTCTCATACATCTATCCCATATATGTACAATCTTGCTTGCATTTTTCTTCTTTCCATTCACAGATTCCGAACTTTCTGTTTTGCATTGTAAATATTTTAAAAATTGTTTTTATAGAAGATTTGGTTTTTCTATTCAAATTTATTTCTTTTTTAATGATAATGAACTATTCCAGTTTGGGTTAAATATTGACATTTTTAATGGAGAAGCTTAACTATTTGGTTGAAAATTCGTATTTTTGTAGAAAATGAATCTTAATAGTTGAAAATTTAACTATTTGCTTCAAAACGTTTGGAGATAAATTTGGCAGACATGGCCGCCTTAAAGCATCTTTAAGAAATTGTTTAGAGGCTTTAAGCATTAATGTTACGTAAAAAGTGAGATTTTAGATAAATATCCATTAAATAACAATTTTATAGCTAATACAAAGGGAAAAGCTGGCATTTGTTATTTGATTCCTTTAGGAATAGATAGATATGAGAGTTTAATTATACCCTCAAAAGTTTTGTAAGAATTGCCAAAATTAATCTAAGACATTTGGTATATAAGATAGGGAAAAAATATGTAACAGGGATGAGATAAGGATATTATAATCTGGACACCAAAAAAAATATTTAAAAAAAACGTCTTTAATAATGCTCTTAATGTCTTCTCCATCACTAAAAGTTGATGAAATAGGAATATACATTAATAGTTGGAAGAGAGAATAATTAATATGTTATATGAAATTATTTTTTTATATTCAAACCTAAAAAATACAAATTAACTGTGCAATATCTGTCACTCCTGGTTTAAGTGAAGCGTGCAGTGGGAAAATTTTTTATTTATGCGATCAGAGTGAGTTATTTATTAATATTAGCCATTAACCAATTTCCTAATATAAAAAGTATAAAGTGTTCATCTCAGTAAAAGCTTGGGGGTATATTTTGTTTCAGGTAAAATTATAACGGTGTTTACTGTACCTTGATAGTGATACAGATATCTCTCAAACTTGGGCTACGACATGCCGAGTGCGTGGGGTACAAAATACCGACTAGGTAGGGTAAGAAAAGTCAGTTTTATTAGTTTACTCCAGAGGTTAACTCGGGACTCAGGTCAACTTGATTTAATGAAAAAGATTTAGTTAATATTTAAAATTTATGAGTTTACAAAATAAGACAACCTCAATACACGTTACACAGTATTGTTGCACACATTAACTCTTTAAATTAATTAATCGCAACTGTGATTTCTTCATGGCCTACGCGACGAGCTAGCCAAGCTACCTTCTCTTTTATCTGGATCTTTGCATTATCTGGAAAATCGTAGGTATGAAAGTAAGTCGTCAGCTTCGCTTAATTTCACAAAGTGCGAACGAAGCACCTTCTAAAACGTACGATCAGCAAAGCTGTCAAAATAATAAAGAATGAATTTAGACATGACTATTACAAGTCTTAAAAAGTATTTTAAGAAGTCAAGAGCAAGATGATTACGCGTCGAATGACGTTTTTCATTTTGTACATCCCGAAGCAGACACTTCGTACCACAAGTGACCGGCACTTCGTACCCCAAATGATCGAGTCTCTGTACCCTACAGGACTGTATAGCATTCACACCCCAAGGGGGGTATTTTTTCTTGCAGGTGTATCGTGCACTGAAATCGGTGTTTCACTCACACTTTCTTTCTTTTTGTGATAATATTATGATTAGCTATTTTATCAAATTTTAGTGATCAAGAGAAGATTAAAATTTTTCAATCTCAT
>NC_046660.1:102928270-102941252 GCF_010883055.1 Belonocnema kinseyi | reverse complement strand
TTATGGAGAAAGTCTCATATTTCTGGAAATGTTTCTAAAAAATGTTTAGGAGTACAATTATCCTCGTATATTTGTCTGTTCTTAATAAATTATATTTTGAATGACTTTTACTAGCGCCAAATAATCGTTTTTTTTTAACCGGACACGAAATGAGTTTCTACCTTTGTATTAGCCACAATTTTTATTCTTAAGATACATATTTCTCTAAAGCTCATATTTATATTCTCAAATGATCCTAAACTACGAAAATTTTTATTTTTAAGTATATTTACTGTTTGCAACTTCTAAACAAATTTCTAGAAAACTGAAAAAGTTAGTCAAGTATTTTTTTTACCCGGAGAAACAAACTGTTGCGATATGGCTGCCGAACAATAAAAACCAGATTTTTGTGAACCACCCTAGTATGGTTAAAAAGAAAAAAGATTTTGAGAAGAATAATCGAGTTGATCTATTTGCTATGATCATGATGAAAGTCTTTGATGATTGACTTCTTTTTTGAATAAGAAGGCAATATCTGAGAATGATAATCTGGTCAATATAAATTTACTTATAAAATGTATTTGAGTATTGGAAGTTATAAATGTGACAAATAATACCATTTTAATTTCAATATCATTATCATTAATTTCTAAGATGTTGCAGTTGTTCTTGTGTTATAGATCATTCCCGTATGATTAATTCTTACAAAAATAATTGAATCAGGGGATTTGGAATATGGATTTCAGATTGCAAAATGAATTTGAGGAAATGAAAAGAGAGTTTTTGGATTTTAAATAGAATCCAAGAGGTTGGAAAGAGGATTTTAGGTTTAAATTAGGTATGGAGAGATAGAAAAGAAGATTATAAATTGTAAAAGGAGCATCAGCGGATGAAAAATGTAATTTTTCATGGCATAGGAGTCTAAGAGGTTAGAAAGGGGATTTTTGATTGTCAAAGGAGTCTAAGCGGACAGAAAATTGGATTTTGTATTGCAAAAGGTGTCATCAGCTCATTAGAGACAAATATGTAACAAGTAAAGAAAGAGTGAGAAAAAGAAAAGACACGATCAAACCAAACGCTCACACTTTTTCTCATTCTTTCTCCATATTTTTTATACCACTAGAATCCAACATGTTTCCAGGCCAATTTAAATCTCATCATTTAGATAATTTTTTTCAAATTAGAGAAACGAATTCTTCAAACTGATCAAAGAAAATTTTTTATTGAAACAAAAAGCTACTTCTTTGAATTAAAGAAACTTTTCATTGACTAAAAGCCAATGAATATATTTCTTTGATTAATTCAAATTTTTTTAGAATCAAAAAATATTTTTTAGATATCTTTGTAAATAATTTGTATATTGTTTAATGAACAACACTTATATATTTCTAGATAATACTCCTTCATATGAAAATGACATGAAACAGACCAAAGTTTTATAATGAAGACCTTTTTTGTCCCTTGATCCTTTAATTTTCCAGTCGATATATCATTAAATGAAATTGCAGGAACAAAACCTTGGAAATTACTGTACCTAATTTTACGTGAATCATGGCCTCAAGATTATGGATGAAATAATTGGTCTGGTCCTTTTCGAGAAGAGTAATTTTTGTGTTTAACTATTACCAAATTTGGTTCATAACACAATTATCTCTTTTAGGGTAAACTGAAATTTGTTTGGTTTCAGCCTCGATATACGTACTACTGCGGTTTCTAGACTTTATAAAATAGGGATAGGAAAAGTTTGCATGGAATTAAGAACAGATTTTAATCAAGCACAAAAACTAGTTTTACCTCCGAAAAAGCTAGACAAATTTTGTGAATTTTTATAGCAGAATTTTGGTGAGATACCAAATAACCACACAATTAATCACTAAAACGCTGAAAAAAATGTTAAGCATTTATTATATATCTGAGGCAAATATTTTTATTTTGCATAAATCAAACACGCGAACCGATTTTTTCAATTAGGATACTGTTTATCATTTTTAATTTTACCTTAACTTGTTAATTAAAAGGTAGAGTACCATCTAATCAGTGAACTTTTATTTTTCAAGACTCGTAGCTTTTCATTTCATTCTTAGCTAAACAGAAAAATGGACCTTTGTCAAAAGAACTTCTATAAACGGACAAAAATGATCTCTTTTTATCATATTTTTGAAGTGAGAGCAACTGTGATATAAAATTGTGGTACCCACTAACTTAATAAAGTGAAATTTCACCGTAGAAATATTTCTGCATACTTTTTAAAAAATTAAAAAATTTAACTGGAAGTTAGTTTTGATACTTCGATTTCTTCTTATTATTTGTTTATCTCAGAACAATGTTACTTATACATTTATTCATTTTTTTGCACTGTATTTATTACTAGTATTCGCATCTTCTTTTTGAATAGCAATTTTCTTATTCTTGTAAATTTTGCATACTGGTAACAAAAAAATATGAAAGATTGTATAATTTTTACATTAATTAAATTGAGTTTACGCAAATGAAATATAACTTTTCATTAGTTTCATGAAATTACAGTTCAAAGCAAAACTGTTTTCTTCGTTTCTTCTAGAGATTTTTCTGGTAGCTTTCCAAATTCAAAAATGAAAATCAAAATATTAATTATTGAAATTGACGCAATAAAAATGAAAGAATTTTAGGAACAGTCATTCAAGAATTGCATTATTTCTAATATGAAAATGTTCAAATTAGGCATTTCAAACTCAATAACTTTCCAATCAAAACTTTTTTGATTTGAAGGAGTTAAAATTGGATTGTTTCATTAATTAACAATCATTGCAATATTTGCCACGCTCAATGTAGCGCGCGTTCGATAATACTAGTTTCTATATAATTTCATTTCCGTATTTTTTAATTCTGTATTTGGATAGAAATTATGTTTAGAATCAAGACAACCCAAACACTAAAATTGCAATACTGCAAGTAGGGTAAGCCGTCGCCACTACAAACACTAGACGCGACAAACATTTATTGTCGGTCGGCTAATCGTTCCAAGAATCTAAATGCTCGCATTATGCAAGAATCTGTAGTTGTGTACTTGTATGCATCTCGTTACATGGGCGAGCGGGACGGGCTAGATCGCGTCTTATGAGAGTGCATACTGCACACTGTACCCTATTCCCAGATCTCTAATCTCCTTCCTTCTCTTCCTTCTCACCCTTCTGCCCCTTTCCCAATTACAGAAAATCCTAGGAAAATCCCCAAATTTATTCATATTAACTTCAGATACTCTTCTTGCATCGTTTTGATTTGCGCAAAAACAAAATGTCTTCACCGATCGATACAAATAATGGCTCAGCAGATAAAACTGCTGTCAATTGTTTTACGCAGCTGTTATATATTTTATATATTTTTATTTTTATTTGAATATGAATTTAGTAAATTACGAAAATGTTGGATAGTTACGGAAACTTGGAAAAATTTTGGTAAATTTATAAAGTTTTAAAAGTTCGAAAAATTCGAAGTCTGAAAATGGAGCAAGCCTGAAAATTGTTTCTCCTTTTTTTTCTACTGTTGTTATGAATACATTTTTGAACCTTTAGACAATTTTGAACTTGTTAAAAGTGTTGAAATTTAATGAAATTAAAAGTATCCAGCAATTTTTAAAATTCCCAAAACTTTTCGGTAATTTATGTTATAATATAGTCCAAGTTGATTAGTGATTTTTTGTAACTTATCGCTTCAAACTGATCCAGTTTGAGAAAAATTATTACAATAAATAAATATATACAATATGGAAATACTGTACGTCGAATCTGATTACAAATTTTAAAATATTTGATAATTATTTCGATAAAAAGTATAATAATTTGGCTAAAAACTAAGCCCAGTCCAAAAAAGTAGCAAAATATGTATAATGAGGTTACAAAAAATAATGTCCAAATTATGGGGCAATCATATTTCATATAAAAAACAACAAAAGAAACGGAACGAAAGTTTCGTAACGTTGCTTCTTGTTTCTTTCGTCATACAATTGTGTAGAATCCTATTTCTTTATTATGCCTCTGTAGCTGCATTATTTTTTCGTAATTTTGCATCCTGAGCATAGTTTTGGGGTAAATTATGTTGTATTCACAGACAAAATTTTGCAAAAATCAGAAAATTCATGTGATTTCCTTTTTTTTTTAATGTCTCGTCAGACCCGCTGCCTGGTTATTGGTGCTCTGGTTACATTTTTGTATAAATACTGATTGATTTTATGATTGGTTATAAAATTTTACTTTTCAATTTTAAAAGGGACATGTTCAAGAATATTTAAATATTCTAACCGATTGACTTCAACTGGTCACTGTGGTCAAACATTTTGACCACAATTAACTATTCTCGAGATATCATTTAAAATTCTTTAGAAAATTGAAATATTTAATTAATCAATCAGTGTTTCGATGTGGAATTTAAGTTTTGAATATACTCTACATGTTCTATAAATTTACAAAGTTTCAATCAGTTGGGTTATCTTGACCGTGAATGTTGAAAAAAATATCGTGAACTCGCACAGGAATCACGAAGGGCTGTAATTATGCATGTGTTTTAAGAACTTAACGTTTGCCTGAATTACTCTGTAATGAATCTATCTGAAGTTAGGATAAAAAATATTTCAAGGTTTTTCTGTAATCCTGCATGCGGCTTCCCCAGAAAAAGGTCAGAGCGTTTTAGCGAATTAGCTGTCGGTACTTGAAATCAAATCATCAAGGATTTAACAAGGGTGCCATGAAGCATACTTTTTAGAGCATCTGTTCTAAATAGCACATTCAAATTACACTGCGCTCACAGAATAATCGCTTTTGATGATTTTTCGATTACAATTGTCATTTATTTTCAATTCGCTTTAGATACGTTAGTTTTATGAGGTTCCATCATTTTATGAAAGAACTAACACAAATTTTACACTGCCAATTTAAAGTAAACTAAAAAATTCATTTTCTACCAATTCTATCAAAAGCACCTCTATATTGAACAAATATTTTCGCAAATTTATTGTAATACAATTATTCAATGCAATTTTTTAATTAACTATGCTATTTTCATTATTTAAAAATATTTTTCCAGTATCTCACGCTCTTTTTAAGTCAGGGAATTTGCTTTTATGGTACAATTTTCGGGGTTTTTTATCAGCCGAAAGCGCAAAGATAATCCAGAAAAATACACCTTATTGTATATAACATTATAAAAATCGGCATATGACACACAAACAAAAATTATTTAGAGTTTACGAGGAATTTCGTTTCAAACAAAAAAGAGGCATGCAATAATAATTATAATGATATGATCATGATAATAATGTGCCATAAAATAAAGGCGTGGAGCATAAATAATTAATCGTTTGTCAAATAAATATAATAATCATAACTTAAAGTCGCCTTTTTAGAGAGAGCTTGTTTCCTTTTAGTAGATTTTAATACGAAGCTTATTTTTAAATCAATTTTTTTAATTATTTAAGGCTGTTATAATTTTAACAGAAGAAGTTAATTTCTTAATTTAATGTCGTGAAGTCTTACACAATTTGACAGTGAACCAAGGAAAACTCTTTTAATTCATATTCAATATTTTTCAAGATTAAATGTGAAAAAGTACCACACTTTGTCCTGAAGTTATTGAAAAGGCTTCTTTCCATACCTTTAAGTTCCTTTCATCTTTTTCTTTCAAGACTTGGAGCTTATGATTTAATCACTTTTTCTAATATATCGTAGAAATTCTGTACAAATTTTGGTATAAAATAAGGAAACGATATACAAAAATTTCAATTATTTTAACAGTTTTTATTAATTATAATCATTGTATAAATTTCTCATCATTTTTAAATATCTTGAACTAAATTATCTAGTTTGGAAGTAGTAACTTTTTATTTCCAAATTTTACAAAATAAGTGAATATTTTTACCAAAAGAACAATAAATTGATCATTGATAGTTAATACTAGAAAATATTATTAAAGAAAATATAAACCTTAAATCCTATTTAAAGGCTTTCAACGATTTAAAGAAAATTATTTTTCAAACATTACTTATCTTTTAAAAAGGCCATTATGGAAAATCAGACATGTTTAAGGTCAATTATTTAATACTAAGCGCATGGACCATATGATGGAGTAGAAATTTATCTTTAGTTTTATTCAATCATAATGAAGGCTTTAATCTGACCCAACTTCGAAGCAATACCTACTATAAAAAGCGCTTTTGGAAAAAAAATTAGAAATACATTTTTTCACATTGCTTAAGCTATAAACAGTCAAAAAAACTTCTAGTTAAAGTTACTAAACACGTCTGGTTAACAAATTTCGAGTTATATTAATCCGAATTTCTGGTTAATATGACTAGTAAATTCTAGTTAATTAACTCTGGTTGGTTTTTTTCTGATTAAAACTATTCTGGTTAATACTTCTGTCGCGATCTTGTGTTGATTTCCAGAAATCTGTCTTTTGTCTCAAGTCATGTTGCTGGATGCGTCAAGTGAGGCTTTGGCGTAAATGTCCGATTCTCAAACAATCGCGATTTGGTGATTGTATTTTCAGTCATATAACTATAAATAATTATAGTTAACAGTAAATTTACCTGTATCCCGAGTAAAAATATTTCGTCATGACTTCGTCTCCAAGGCGGCTACGTCTCGCTGGCACTAGTCATTGGTCAAAATTGAACCCTACAGCGAAACAGTATGAAATGAGCATACAGGCAGCTCCGGAAAACCTCTGAAACCACGTATTTTCCGCGACGATATTAATATGATATGATGATATGATATGATTACAGTTTAACGTTTACAATTTAATGTGCACAATTTCAACGTGTAGACTCTTGAGATAACGAAATGTACAATTTAAAAGAATTAATGTGCACAGTTATTATGTGTTGACATTACTGCATGGATTTAATGTGTAGACTTTTTTTACTTACTTTTTAATGCGTAGACTTTTCACGTGGTAAATTAAGTATGTTGACTTGAATGTGTACACTTCAATGTGAAGACTTTCACGTGATGAGATGAATATGTGGACTTCATGTGCGTACGCTCACGTGGTGTATTAAATGTGTAGAATTGCCCACCTTAAGGCCATGTGATGAGTGTAACAACTGATCAAGTCAGCCCTAAGATCAATATTTTTTCACCCATATTGAAAAATAAAACTTTAAATAACGCGGAAATTATTTTCGGGAAATGTTAATAAATATTAAAGGATCGTTTGTGGCCTTGCAAAGAACAGAAGTTTGACTTTTAACCATGGACATAGGGAACAAGGGACTACGCATGCCATTGCGGGGGTGATGCAATAAAGGGGGAAATCCGCCACCTTTTGCTGTCCCGCAACAAACATGGCAGCGCCCACATGTTTATTTTTTCATGCACAGTTTGTCGGCAAAAATGCTCGTGCGCATAATCAAATGGCACATCGTAAGATGGCGGCTCTCCCCACTCATGAAATTCTCCCCCCTCCCGTGGATTTAACCCCACTCGCCCAGGTTAGGATGACATGCCTAGTCCCGCGTTTCCTATGTCCATGCTTTTAACGCTTTTAACTTTCTCTGACGGTAATCATGCAATCTGTTTTACCTACAGATCCCTAGAAGTTCGAAATTGTCTACTCGCTGCGCTAGTGCTGCTTTGACACAGCTGATACCAGACTGATACGTATGTCAGACCAAATATGTTTATTTGCATTTCAAGTGCAAACATTAGTTTTTGCATTATTGGTGCATAATGTTCGTTAGCGATTTTTATTGTTTTGTCCCACTTTGATAAATATAAACCTCATAACTAGCCTATTGACAACATTGCAAATTGCTTGCAGGGTTCGACGATAGCACGGTCGGTATTTTTCCAAAATAGAAATTAAAAAAAAAAACTTTTTTCACTATTCTAATTATTTAGCACCAGAGACAAATTCTTGCATACCTTCTATTTATCGTGCCCAATTTTTAAGACGATATCTCATTCCGTGTGGACGTAAGTTGGGAAAGAAAACTTCCACTGGTATTTTCTTCAAAAAAAATTTGTTCGCAAAATTTCCACCGGAACAAAGCAGAGACATAGACTTTATTACCTCCTCTTTCATTTCCCAAACTTTCAGAGCGATACTTCATTTCGTTTAGACGTAAGTTAGGAAAGAAAAATCGAAGACCAGGTTTGGTCACGTGACCCTCTCGTCACATGGCCTTAATTTAATGTCTACATGCAATGTGCATAGTTGCACAATGTGTAGATCCGATATGTGTAGTATCGATACCTACCTGTGAAGAAATAGCCCAACTTATTCCCGAGTTTCGATCTGGGCCCGATCGGATTTTCCACATGTGACCGCTAGGGGCCAGATGGTGAGGCTCTGGTCAGAATCACGTCGGGTTATGAATCTGTTATCGTCGTGATATTCTTTTTCTTTCATAGAACTTTAAATGCCAAAAGGAAAAATTAGATTGCGAGTTCGAAATCAAAGAATTGTTTGCGAGATTTCCTATATTCGAAATGAAGGCAAAGGTAAGCTTTAATTCGCTAGAATCAACATCACAGTTCATTTTTAGCTTGTGAAGATTTCCATCAATGTATTTGAGAAAGCGTCGTCATCTTGCTCAAATTTACTATTTATGTGAATAAAAAAATGTTTTCCAGCTGTTTTAAAATTTTATATTTTGTTGTTGATATTGTGAAAATAGAGATTACCTTATACCAAATGTATGAATTTCCGGATTAGTAACATTATAGATTAAATACACAAAAATCATCCCAAAAGAATATTAACAAGATTCAAAAATATTTATGATTAAAATTCATTTTTGTGTGTGTATGTGTGCAATAGCTTTAAATTTGAGCATTATTTGTCAAAGCATAATAGTCTTCTTCGATATGGAAACTCTTATCGATAAATTAAAGCAATACAAACAGATAATGTAATGTAGAATATTGAAAATGAGATATAATGTGTAATGATATATGATGTAGAATATTGAAAAATTAAAGTTGTGTAAAATAAGAAATTGAAACAATATTATTATAAAAACTTTTGAAATTTTATTAATTATAGAAGTAAAAAATTAAGGAGACCATATCTGGGCCCGATAGGGCTCCAATTTCTGATGCCCATATCTGCGCCCTGTCAGGTAGGGCGTTTCATTTTCGGTCTGGCGCTAGACAGATAACCCTATCGGGCAGCCATATTAGACTGTCTTGTTGAAAATCCATCTTTTTGAATTAACAATTCAAATATTTTGGTAGAAAATTTTTGAATTAACAATTCAAATATTTTGGTAGAAAATTACCTTTATTTTCAAAACTCAACTAAAACCTTTGTTAATGGAAAATTTAACTTTTTTTGTAACTGTTCGGTTAAAAATTAATCTTCTTTTTTTAAGGATTAAACTGATTTGCTGGAAATGCATTTTTTATTGATTTTAATAGTTTTTTATTTAAAATAAAAATATTTTTTGTAAAAAAATCTGCTGTTTCATTATGTAACTGTTCCAATAAAAGATTCTTCAGTAAATTCGAACTTTGATCAGAATCTATCATTTTACTCTTACTTTATTATCGAATAAATTATTTGAAAATAAAATAAAATTTGGTAATATCTTCTTTTATGTAGCATACTGTTTAGTTTAGAAGATAGGATGCTCCTTTGTTGAGCTATAACTAAGTTAATAGCATTCTTCGGAGGAGAGACGTCTAAATTGCACCACTTTACGACGATACGAGTGACGAGGTGTATAAGGTATTCAGTGATAAAACTTGCTCGTCGGCATAAAACGTTATTGGTCAAGAACCTTAGGTTCTGCATTCGCACCATCTGAAGACTGAAAACGTGGATTAATCGAGTCTGTAATGGGAGTAAAGTTATATCCTTCATTTACATCTTCCACTTTAATGTTAGTTCCTCTTGAATTCCTCTTTTTCTTGAAAATTTTTCTCAATGTCAATCCTTCTCGTAATTTAACGCTCACCTACTTTTTAGCATGATGAAACTTGCCATAAATCTATGGAAACATTAGGCGTTAGGGCATAGTCATAAGGCAGATATAAGGAATCAAAAGATGACTCACTGACCTACTTAAGCCTTGAGAAGGATGTGTCCTCTTGCGTCAACGCATCAGCGTACCTGCCACAATTAGATACAGAACGAATTGGACGACATTCTAGTTATATGAAACTGAGTGTTTCAAGAGGCGTCCGGTACCCACACAAAGAGTCTTTTAAATTATGTGGCTTAAAAGCAATCTGATGGTCGATCCAGGAGGATACAAATTAATGGCCTCTACGCTATGAAACCCCTTATTACATAGCTTAATTGGATTAATGATTTAGATGCATTTCGTTGCCGGTTTTTGATACGTGATAGGTGATTCTCTGCAGTTGATGAACCGAGAAGAAAGCGCTTTTCTCGTTTCGCAAGCAAGTCTCTGATCTCTGGTCAAAATAGTCTGATCTAATAACATTTCAACTAAATGCGTCACTTGATACAATGAAGTATAAGCAGTATCATGATCTCATATATATATGCAGTGATGAAATTCCACCCAGAAATAAGAATAATTAACAATATTATATAATAAATAAATCAAAGAATGTAAAGGATCAGCATCCATACTAGGATGATTTTAAAAATAGGAACCTTAAAAAAGTCACTGTGTTCAATCATTTATGCATTTTCCTGATTTCACTGTCTCTTTTGCTTCCTAAAATGATTTGAGCGCTGAACTCCGATTCTTGTAACTGATAGATGAAGTATTGCCGTATAGAACTAGATGACCATAATTTTGATCCAAAATGGATTTATTGTATACAAAAATGCATTAATATCAAAAACACATTGTGGTGAAAGGATTACTTCAAAATATCATATTTTGGTGCAATATTTTTTTTCTTAATATCTAGAATTTTACTGACAATTGAGTTAGAATTTTAATGTGGCAGTCATTTCTCTCAACCTCTTAGCATTCATATTTCTTGAACCTATTATCCTTCAATAAATAAATGTATTTATTTATTTCTTATTTACATAATATATTTACGAAATATATATTTACTGTAATATCACAATTTTCAACTTTGATTTTCTCAGAACAGAATAACTTTTTTGTATTTAACATTTTGTATCGTCATTCAGCGATCTCATTTCCTGGGAGAGAGTTTTTATGTTCCCAAAAAATTAAAAATTCGCTTTTTAGTCGCTATCGAAAGCTGGCTTTAAAACCCCATAATATTTTAATCTCAAAATTCTCGATCGATTTTCCCGAGATTGGCTAATCTTTTTACACCAAAGTTTGTTTAATCGTACGAGGTGAACCTCAACTAATCTTAAACCGAAATATCCTTGAAGTTCAGGTAGATGTCCCAGTAATCGGGACGGTCCCAGTAATCGTGAGTTTTGAGGTATTTTCCCACAACTATTTTCCGAATAAAAATACAATCCTAAGATATTTTTAAGTAAGTTTGGACAGATCTTGTTTGTTGTGGAAACCAAATTACTTTTTTTATATAAATAGTGCACATAGGTAAGAAAATTCATTTATATTGACGATGGCGATGAATCACGAAACGTGGAAAATAACTTATCATTCAGGTTAGCGAAGGCGTTTCCTTGCTTAAGCTTTTGATATATCAAGAAATAACTTGATTGGGACAAAAAGGATTTTTTTGTCACAAAAAATTATTTTTGTTTCATAAAATTAAGTGCAATCTTCATTTAGTACCTTCTCGTTCGAGAAATATCGGTTACGATTACAGGCACGTTTTAAATGCATAGTTGCTCGAGTAATCCACGTAAAAAAGCTGATGCTAAATTTGTTGCAGCTCAAATTTCATGGATTATATTTATTTCTATCAACGTAGTTGCACATATAGGCTTCTAGGAGAATGTATCACATTGAGACTGAATTTTGGCTCATGTTGAAGGTTGTGAAGTGCTGAATCGCGCTGTCAGCTACCTGAACACCTGTCACAAAGCAATTGCACCAAACTCCCTCTTTCAGCCACCCCGTTCTCGGCATTCCTAGAACTGCTGGGTCCTTCAGTTGATCAGGGGCGCAGGGCGAGAGCGGTTGTGACATCATATATATATATTCTCATTTGCAACGAGTCAAGCGGCCATCAATGCTTATGTTTCGATTCCCCCGAAATCAGTCCAAGGCTATTTGAAAGCAACTCCCGACATTTGACTGAAAGCGAGAGTTTGGTGTATCCTCTCTGCGATATTCAACTAAATAATTGTTAATAAACAAACTAATTGGAATGATATGTACCTAATTTTCAAGGTTTTTTCATTTAACAGTGCGTACTAGTCACTTAGAATAAAATTCTAACTTCTTAATGCAACTTCCAAATGTTAGGTTAGTCATGGCCGTCGACATTTAAACTAAAGCCGGGATCTATAGAAAAATGCATGACCGTCCACACATACAATTAGGTATTTTCAGTTCAACCAACAACTAACTTCATTTTGTTGAATTCAGAAAATCTAGAGGAAATTTCTTCGAACGCACAGGCATTAATTTCGATGCGGACGGTCACGACTTATTTTTTACATCCCGGTTTTGGCGGTTTGACTGTCATGTCGGTTTTGACTAAGATAAGATTTGGAAAATATACTACGACAAGTAAAATTCTTATTTTAAGACACTATTAAATACTTACCGATAAATGAGAGGAAATTAAAAGTTAGCTAATTATTATTATAAATTACCTGCTTATCAACATCTACAGTGTGTCCCATATTTATAGGGCCACCCCATTTTTTAAGGATAATTTTTTTTCTATTGGAACAAACTGCACCAAATTTTTTGAGTGAATAAATGAGTCGAGTTAACGATTTTTCCTAAAATATAGAGCTCGCAATTCCATTCGTTAATTTATTTGGGCATTTTTTCGAAAAAATCGGTGTCCCAAATTATTAGGGCCACTAAAAAAAATTCATTTTTTCCGAAAGAATTCAATTTATTCAACAAAATACGTACATATAAAAAGATTTTATTCACAAAATTAGTAATTAATAGTATTTCCGTCATTTTTGAATA
>NC_046660.1:102917213-102928170 GCF_010883055.1 Belonocnema kinseyi | reverse complement strand
GAATGGAATTGCGAGCTCTATATTTTAGGAAAAATCGTTAATTCGACTCATTTATCCACTCAAAATATTTGGTGCATTTTGTTCCAATAGAAAAAAAATTATTCTTAAAAAACGGTTTGGCGCTATAAATATAGGACACACTGTATTTCACCCAAATAACGCCCGACAAAATCATCTTAACAGGTGACTGACAGTTTGAAGACAACACTTAACGTTTCTCTAAATGATAAAAAATAGTATCTAAATCATGAATTTCCCCTCGATTCTCATAATCAATCTGTGTGACTCAAATTTATTGCAACTCAATTGAACATCAATTTTGGTGCACTTTGGAGGATCAGCGATTTTCTGTGCCATGACCGGTCACGAAGACTAGGACGACTGTCAAAATTTCATTTCCATATTTGATTACAAATATTAAGTGACTCATTTAAAAAAAGGCGTGAAATGAAACCGGACAACTGACTTGTTACTGTGAGCAATAATCGCAATATAAATTAGTTCTTAAAACTGAAAAAAGTTTATTTAAAATATTGGCATGACTTTAGCGATTTCATTATCAATTTTTTAGTTTATTATCATTGTTCAGTGAAATTAATATTTATTGAGTAATTTTTCATTAGCTAAAATTAATCTACACTGCATAATATAAAGAAAAATGTGTAATAGATATAAAATTATTCATAGTTTTAATATTTTGACAACGTAAGCAGAACATACCTCCAAATGCACATAATTTTTTCAGTCACTGCAATTTATTAAATTTGGAGATTGTGTTTATAATTTCTGTTGTTGATTTATTTTTGAGACCACTTTATTTCTTATAAATAAAATATTTATTTTATTCGACAATATTTTTAACTGTAATAAAAACTAAACATTTTAAAAGGAAATTCATTTTTATTATGATTAATCATTATAATGTCCATCAGCCGTATTTCATCTCGGTGCTCTCATTCAATATAAAACTAATAATACAACTTTCATTTCATTGAAGTACAGTTCAAATACAAAAATACACTTGAAATACACCTCCAAATGTCTAAAAAATGATTTTAAGAAAACTCAACCTTTTTCAGGAATACTGGGACAAAAATCAATTTTTAAATAATCCTTCCAAACAATTTTCTAAATATTTCAAGTCAATGAAATCTCTAATGGCCAAGATTATTGGGACATTTAAATTAGTTAATTTTTATTGTATAATATTTCATCTTGCCATAAAAGTATTTATCGATAAAAAAACTTACCAATACAACATTTTTTTCCAAACATTTTTTCAAAATATTAGGCTCTTATTTTTGTAATTTCTAAAAACACGTAAACATAATTTAATTACAAATTCATAAATGGTTGAGGCTTGTCGTGCATATTCGTGCGTAATATCTCGAAATCATGATTTTATTTTATTTTAAAACTGGAATTAATTTTGTTTGCAATCGGAAATCTAGCCTCGACCAATTTCTGGTTAGTATATCTTTTTGGCCTCAATTGAAACACACATCTGCTCGGGAGAGGATATTTGTTTTATGTTTAATTAATAGAAAAAATTTTATCTGGTTCTTCACTACCACCCTTAAAATTATTATTATTATAAAAAACATTTCTGTGTGGAAATGTTGTCACAGGCTTATACTGCCCAACATGTCGAAGGCATTTTTGGTTAGAGTTGGATTTTTTATTTGATCATTTTTTCACGGCACTGTCCCGGTATATATCATCAGTCACGGACGCATTTTTATAATGCAATCAAGTGATCTGATGAAAGCAGTCTGCCCACAAATATTGGACAAAGCCTAGTTTTTACCCCATCATTGACGGACTGGGTTGCAGTCAAGTACACGATGGGGGGACCTACAGCTTAAGGTGGGTTCCGAACCACGAGAACCTCGGTAAAGGTACATTGAAAAATTTCTAGAGGTACCGGTTCAGAGATCGAACCCCGGACCTCTGAAGTGAAGTCCGAGTGTCTAAACAACTGAGCCACCGAGGCTCAGTAATAATAATAATAATAATAATAATAATAATAATAATAATAATAATCGTTAGCTCAGTTGGTTAGACACTCGGATTTCACCTCAGAGCTCCGGGGTTCGATCCCTGAGCCGGTACCTCTAGAAATTTTTCAATGTACCTTTACCGAAGTTCTGGTGGTTCGGAACCCATCTTAAGCTGTAGGTCCCCCCATCGTGTACTTGACTGCAACCCAGTCCGTCAATGATGGGGTAAAAACCAGGCTTTGTCCAATATGTCTGGGCAGACTGCTCACATCAGATCACGTGATTGCATTATAAAAATGCGTCCGTGACTGTTGATATATACCGGGGCAGCCCCGTGAAAAATGATCAAATAAAAACCAACTCTAACCAAAAATGCCTTCGACATATTGGGCAGTATAAGCCTGTGACAACATTTCGTCACAGAAATGTTTTTTTTATTAATAATAATTTATTACTGTTATTATTATGTGTTTTTATTAAACTTTTACTCGGGTAAACCCAGTGATACATCATAGCCACGGACTAAGTCAAGTGACTGATGAGATTAGAATGTTATAACTTAATTCAAATAATTTAATACGATGGTTGAAACCTCCTGCGATGATGTTGTAGGTATACAATTACGAGCGGCCACGAGCTTTGGAGGTGACAACAGTCACCTCTGGATGCTTTCTTAGAGCTACCATCTTACACCTTAGCGATAAGATCTCTTAGTGCGACCTTTTGTATGTTAGGATACTTTGCAGCAAATTTTGTTCTTAAATTGTATCCTTTTTACTTGTTTGTTTCAAACTTCGCACTTTCATAATAGAGACGCATCAATTCCTCTTTCATTGTGGTATCCCAATTGATGGTCTCCCACGGTATTTCTGTCGAGGTGGCTAGCTCCAAACAGCTAGTGCTAGCCAAAGCATCCTCAGCAGGCAGAGTTGATGTTCCACTGCTTACCGTTTGTTGCAGATGTTCTTGCTGGTCAGCTGTTTGATTAGTGAGATCTGCCTGACCATCTCGCAGCTCACCATTGCCACCATCCCGCATGCTGTGGCCCCCAGCGGTGGCTCCAGGGGCGCCACGACGATCCTCGGGAAGCGACAAGCGTTTCAAAATCTTTAATATATTCTCCATTTTTCATTGATGGGTTTTGGTGTTCTACTTAGTCCCTCTCCTCTTAGTTATAAGCCTATTTGGAATGGGAAACCCTGTCTGTAGCAATGCTACCTCCAACATTGCCGTCAAAGTCATGAGAGGAGAGCTCAAGCTCAATTATTATTATAAAAAACATTTCTGTGGCGAAATGTTGTCACAGGCTTATACTGCCCAATATGTCAAAGGCATTTTTGGTTAGAGTTGGATTTTTATTTGATCATTTTGCAAGGGCTCTCCCGGTATACATCATCAATCACGGACGCATTTTTATAATGCAATCAAGTGATCTGATGAGAGCAGTCTGCCCAGACATATTGGACAAAGCCTGGTTTTTACCCCATCATTGACGGACTGGGTTGCAGTCAGGTACACGATGGGGGGACCTACAGCTTAAGGTGGGTTCCGAACCACCCGAACCTCGGTAAAGGTACATTGAAAAATTTCCAGAGGTACCGGCTCAGGGATCGAACCCCGGACCTCTGAGATGAAGTCCAAGTGTCTAACCAACTGAGCCACCGAGGCTTATTATTATTATTAAGACATTAAGCCCTTTATTCCCTTTCAGGGTAGGCGTGGCGTGACTTGCTCGGTTGGGAAATGAGCAACGTGAAGAAGAGATATACAATTTTCAAATTTATCCAGAATTCTCGTGTTATTTAATTAAATAACACGTTAGTTTCGCCACACTGCTCCAACCCAGGTTGCTGATCAATCTCTCTAGCAGTCACCCCAAGTGAAGATCCCCACAAATTTGTTATGTAAGATTCCCCACTTGGGTCATTAGTGTCCCAGGTCTTTTGTTTCAGGCGTCATTCACTCTGCTGACACTCTTTTTATCAACTATTTGCCGCCATACTTTTCTGTCCTGGCATACTTCTCTAGCTTCTCTTGCGTCCATGCATTTTTTCATGCAGGCTCTCGGGTTTCGGTAGCTTCTTATGTCTCTTCTAACTAGGGTCTCATTCACACATAACCATTCTTTCCGCGGTCTGCCTCCGGGAACACTGCTATTAACTTTACCTTGATTCATCTTTTTCGCTGTTCATTCATTTGGCATTTTCTCAACATGACCGAACCATCTTAACCGATTTTATTTCCCATATGTCTATTAGCGTCTCTTCTGCACCATATTCTTTGAGAATGATTTCAATTTTAGAGGAAACCAAGAGGAATTTAGAGATCTATACTTAAAATCACGTATTTCTGTTAATTTAAGAGATATTTTCTATTAAAGATTCACGGTCGTTTCAAGACCACTGAATATACTTTGATTTGTTCCAAATTTATACAGTGATATTTTTTCATGATAAAAGAACAAACTATTAAGGTGTTGCCTAACTTTTTGAAAATGTATGTACCTTCCTTCAAAGTGGATTTGAAATGAAGATCTGTATGTATTTGTAAATAAACTTCCAACATGAACCACTACGCAGCATGAGCATTCTTTTATTTTTAGTGCTAAGATAAAATCCAAGTATATGTCGGTTAATACTAAGTGTTTGTTGATAAGTTTCAAGAAGAAAAGAAACAGGCAAAATGAGGATTTTATTTTTGGATGTAGGTCAGTACTTTTAAATTAAATTGTTTTAAATCCAAAGCTTCATTTCTAACAATTTGAATTGAAATTGAAAAGGTGAAGCATGTTCTGTAATTAGTTTCCGTTTCGAAATTGGTACATTCACTCTATAACTATCAAGTCTTTGCCAAAATAAAACTTGAAATCCAATATAGTTGCACTACTGCCTGGAATCGCGTTGGAATTTGGAATTAAATCTCGACACTTTGAAGGAAGTTAATAAAAAACAATTGAATTCTTGAGTGGATAATAAACGCTTGAAAGAGTTCTTGAAGAACAAAACAAATGACACGAGTCTGGAATTCCTTTCGCTCGTGAAAGAATATTTCCAAATTAAAGCTCTTTATTTGCTTTGAACTGGATTCGATTGATGGCATGTTTAAAGCACTTGAATGACAATCGACTTTGTTTTCAGCCAAAGTCTTACGAGTTTGGATACGCAGTGAAGGACGCAGCCACCGGAAATGACTTCGGGCGACAAGAGACCAGCGATGGCGAAACAGTTCGTGGGGAATACAGGGTCCAACTTCCGGATGGTAGAACGCAAATAGTAACGTACACTGCTGATTGGAGAACCGGCTTTCATGCTGACGTTCGATACGAGGGTGTTGCGACATTCCCTGACCAGTACAACACGAACAATAACGGCTATAATAACAATGCTGGAGCTGTTACTAGTTCTTCTGTTGGCGCTGGATACGACTTCCAAGGGACGAACCTTGACGGTGGTTATAACACAGGTAACTTCATTATAAACATATATAAACTCTCCCTTGCAGGTCATTATAGTTTTATGTAATATTTCAATTAAACTTTCTCGCAGTATGCCCAAAAGCACATTTATTAGACAAAAGTTGATCAACAGCTCAATTTTACTTTAGCCAAAGTTTCATTTTCTATTTATTCGCAAATTCCAATTTTTGTTTTTTTTTATATAACTTTTTAAGTGTGCCACTTCTCCAAAGATTATAAAATTTAATAGAACATGGCTTATATCAGTATAATAATTGTACGTAAATAACTTTTAATGCATTCAGATAAAAAAAATATATTTATAGTTTTATAAACAAATTAATTAATAGTTGTTATTTCGGTATGATTTGAATTGATTAGTTCTTGAAATTCATAGTTTAAATAGAATTTTTGAAATCTGAAATGTGTTGTAAACTAAAAAGTTGAATGGCTAATCTCTTTGTCAGACAAATAAGCGTTCAACAAGAATTTACACATTTTTTTCTCTTTTTTCTGTTTGGTTCTGTCACGTGATTTTTCAGTCAAATAATAATTATTATTATTGTTACAAATGTGCAAGGGGTAAAGTCCCATAGCACTGAGGTTATGCCAGTTTAACCTATTCGACCGCCCATACAAGAAAAGTAGTAAGAGATTGTGCATAAACTACGTTAACACTTTAGGGGGGAGGGGAGGTCTCACAAAACCAACGTTTAGTAACAGGCAGGGAGGGAGTCCTATTAAAAGTAACGTTACACGTATATTAATTTAACTTTTAGAATTTGAAGCAAATTTGTTTCTAAAAGTACATATGGTAATATTTTTAGTACGCTTCCAGACGATGAATGTGTTTGGTAGAAAATGATTCTTTTTGTTTAAAAATTCAGCTATTTTATTTGAAAATTCAACTTTTTGTTTTAAAATTCATCTTTTTATTTACAAATTTAACAAAGGTTTAAAGGTGAACTACCTACTTAAAAATAAAAAATAACATTTTTCTTTCTTTCTTAAAAATTAAACTTTTTCGGTTGAGAGTTCTAGACTTTTAGTGAAAATTCGTCTGTATCTATTTGTTTAAGAATTTTTGAATTTTCTTACAAACTTTTTTTTGGGTAGAAAATTATTCTTTTTGTTTAAAAATTCATCTTTTTGGTTAAAATGTTAAAAACTAGGTTATAAAATAAAAACTAAATTTCTGTCTTTCTTAAAAATTCTACTTTTTGGGTAAGAATTCTGTAATTTTAATTAAAATTCGTCTTTTTTATATTAAATTAATATTTTTATTTGAAAATTCATCTTTTTGTTTATATATTGAACTGTTTTCATGAAGAAATTCTTTTTTTTTTATTAAAAAACGACTTTGGTAATTGAAAATTTAGATATTCCACTTTTTATCGAAAATGGTTTTTTAAAAATAAAAATTCAAATTTTTGTTAAAATTGAACTATTTTGTTGAAAATTCGTTTTTTAAAAATGAATCTCATTTAGTTGAAAATTCAATTTTTGGATTGAGAGTTTTGTATTTATTAGAAATTTATCTTTTTTGGTATAAAATTAATTATTGTGTCAAAATTTCATATTTTTGATTTTATAATGCAACTTTTTTTTATACAAAATTCATTTAGTCTTGAAAGTTCAATAATTTAGTGAAAAAAATCTACTATTTAGTAGAAAATTCTTTTTTTATCATTTAAATTTTTTTTCAATTAGAAGTTAAACTACTCCATTTTTGATTAAAAATGTACCATTCCTAGTTTAAAAAATCAAAAATACCCGGATCAACTGTCACATCAAATTCAATTAGGCACATTTCAACAGGCAATCTGAAAGTCGATTTTTTAATTGAATTGTTGATTTATTACTGAAGTTGATAATTCACCACACGGCCATGTAGACAAGATTGGCATATTGGTAACTTGACTTGTTATAAACACCCACAAAATTCATTATAAACGTAAAATTAGGTTTTACCTAAAGGCTACGTTGCTTTGAGGGTTGGTTGGGGGGGGGGGGGCATAACAAAATCAACAGTTATTAATGAGGGGAAGGAGGGTCAAGAATTGCCCAAAATTGATAACGTAGTTTATGAATTATCACTAACTACATTGTGGATGGGTCCTCTGTCGACTTAACCAAAATTGCAATTACAGGCAGAACTCGTCTAAAATGTAGTTAGGACTTTTCTTGTTTAGACGGCATTATTGTACTGTACCCTCGGATATAATCCTCCTTCATGAGACCGGTTTCCGCTATACAGGTGTTTATTGCCGCATAGGGAGTATCTACGAAATCATCTGGTTCACAGAAATGATTTCCGAAATGCTTCACTCTGAGGCTTACAGATATATCACATTCACAGAGGATGTGACGTTTTCTCGCGAAAGTCACATTTTCGATAACGAAGGTCGCTGTCATATTTTCACCAGCTTTCTTCAAATGGAGTATTTTAGACTTTACTTAATGCAGTTCTTTGATAAAGATTTTATAGGTCAAAATTAATCTAATATCAAAAGTGTGATAGTTTTGCTGACTACTAGTCTAACTACTCTTGACTATTACTGGCCGGTAGTCAGCAAAAATACTACACTTTTTATTAATACTACCGCGTGGTTGACATACATTATCATCAATTACTACATCTAATCTCATATACTTTTAATCTTGTAAGCAAACTTTTGAATTGAAAGCATCTCAAAGTTTAATGGATTACGTAAATTATATACTGAGTTTGGTTTCAACAACCGGGACACAAAATGCAATGCTTTAAGACAATAGGTATTTC
The DNA here is from genome assembly GCF_010883055.1 of Belonocnema kinseyi. Classification (NCBI taxonomy): domain Eukaryota; kingdom Metazoa; phylum Arthropoda; class Insecta; order Hymenoptera; family Cynipidae; genus Belonocnema; species Belonocnema kinseyi. The sequence continues at coordinate 102,919,934 of NC_046660.1, read as the reverse complement.
CGTATTTCGACTCCCTCGAATGTCAGAACTTTAATGAGTGTACGTGTAGCTTTGATACAAGATAGAGTAGCCAACACCTTTGAAAAGCTTGATAATCACGAAGTGATGCATGTTTCAGGTAACAATGGGGGTTACAACAATTACCAGAATGGAGGTGGGAATTATAATGGTGGACCCAGCTATAATTATCAGTACGGTTCCAACTCTGTGGACAACAATTACAACAGCTATGCTGGATATTCGAGTAATTCCTTTGGATCGGGAATTTCAACACCCACCTACGGTACACCAGCTTACCATTAAACGATGCTAGAATACTTATTATGGACTAGTGGATGCTGTCCATAATCTCTTACCTCCTTTTTATATCATAATTAATTAATAATAATAAATAAATTACAAAAAAGTAGCTGATTGGTAATTAACTTAATAATGGACTGCAATTACTTTCCATAAGAAGCTAATAGCTCATTATAAACTCTCGAGGTTAGACGTGTGATAAATACCATGTTGATTCTACCTTTTCCTTTTCATAACCAAAGACACAAAATCTAATAAACGAAAAACAACATTTTTCATATAATGAAATTAGTGTTCAGACGAGAGAGCTATTGTCATTAAGAAAATTTTAATCCGTTGAAAATTAGTCCAGGATAGTTTCATGTCCTATTTTTCGTAACTTGTCATTGTTTATCTCGAGTAAAACATTCAAATATGTAAGTACCGCAAACAATCTCAATTAGTATATTTAATGTTATTCAATAGAAGTTAAGTATAGCATGTAATCTACTAATAAAAATATTTTTATAATAAAAACATCTTTCACTGTATACATTTTTTATCTCTAGATTTAATATTAATTATTTGTATTTTGCAATAAATTATTTAAAGCTTTTTATACTATTTCAAATGAATTTTTGATTTCGATTTATGAAAAGTGAACGAGAAAGAGCCCCAACCATTAAGTGCTGGTACATAAAAATCTGCACAAGGATTTTCCATTTGGAAACTATTCACTGGCTGTAGACACATGAAGGAATAGAGCCCTATGTGTGATCAGCACTCAACAGACAGCAGGCGCAGAACGAGCACTTTCTCCAATGCATAAAGCTGTACTAGTAAAAATATAGTCACGTAATGCGGACGCATGCTGTCTGTATGATCATCATGAATATCTTGCTTATGGTGATAGCTTTGCGTGGGAATCAGTTGTTTTAACGCACATAAAATAATCCACATTCAACTCTTGACATAATAAAAATGCAAAGAATATTTCTTATTGCAATTAAATAGCACATTTACCTGGCCCCAGTAATTACGAAAAGGGTTTAAAATGCTAATTTCAAAGCGTAGAAGGCACCCATTTTAATTTAATAGAATACGTGCAAATAGTTTGCTTAAAGATTTCGAGTACAATATTCGGCACATCATGCAGTTTAACTGGACAACATTTGATCTAGATATTATCAGTAATAAACGCTTAAGATAAAAAATACGGGTAAAAGCTATCTCAGGGTTCCCATCCATCCCCTTAACCCAGCCCCGTCTATTGTTTCGGCCGAGTCGAGCGCTGGCGGTACAGTCTTCTTCAACAACGCACTGCGAACCCTACACGCTACGCACCATCGCGATACACTAGGAAGAAAAAGAGAGACGCTAGGAAAAGAAAGGCAACACAGTGGAGGACTACATATTAAGGGGCCCGTCATCTTTTTGGATTGAACATTGAATAGTTAAAAATTTCTTTTTTTCTTTTGATACTTAAATTACTTGTAACTAAAAATATGTTTTGTTCAATTTTTAACCAAAAAGATGAAGTTTCAAACCAAAAAATTTATTTTTTACCGCAAAAAACCAATTTGTAACAAAATTCAAGAACTCTCAACCACACAGTTGAATTTTCAACTAAAACAGATTAATGTTTAATCACCGCTTGGATCTTTGAAAACGGCGCAACAATTGGTGGAATCGGTCATATCGTTGAAATCGACGAAAGTGCCTTCGGAAAACGCAAGTACAATAAAGGTCGCATAACACCTACAAGGTGATCGTCGGGGGTATTGACCGGGCGACGAAGAAATATTTTTCGACCTACGTAGCATCGCGCGACGCACGAACGCTCCAAACAGTCATTCAAAAATTCGTAGAACCAGGGACACATGTCCAAACAGATATGAGGCGTGGTTACAATAATTTGAAGAAATTGGGGTACCAGCACTCAACGGTGAACCATTCTACACAATTTCGTCAATCCTAAGGACAAGAATATTCAGACACAAAATATTGAGTCGCACTGGTCGAAGATCAAACGGGACCTGCGTAGGCGACTCGGGAAAATGTCAGTTGAGAATACTGAAGATTACCTAATTGAATTTGTTTGGAGAAACACATACACCTCAAACGAAGAATTGTTTTTCAGTATTATAGAAGCAATGAAGTATTTCTATCCCCAATGAGGACTGCCGTAGCAAGCAGGAGAGAGCGAAGAACAATCGGCCCTTTTCAGGGCCTACACATTTTTCTAACGAAGGAATAATGTAATGTTTGAATATATTTAAGTATCAAAAGAAAAAAAGAAATTTGTAACTATTCAATGTACAATCCGAAAAGATGACGGGCCCCTTAAGGTGGTTTTAGCGTGACTCAGTGAGTCATATGAGAGTGTAAAAAAGTATTTTTGATTTACATGGAATCTTTTGTGTTTGAAAATCCGAAAATTAA
>NC_046660.1:102906735-102917113 GCF_010883055.1 Belonocnema kinseyi | reverse complement strand
CTCTGTAAATAGACGGTCAATCAATCTGAAACTTCGCAGATGTATTCAAAAATAGTTAAAGAAGTTATAATAAAAATTTCAGCTTTTTAGCATGGATTTCGTATCACGCTAAAACCACCTTAATAGGTAGTCCTACACTTTCCCTAGGGTCTCTCTTTCTCTTCCTAGTGTATCGCGATGGTGCGTAGCGTGTAGACTATAGGGTTCGCAATGCGTTGTTGAAGAAGACTGTACCGCCAGCGCTCGACTCGACCGAAACAATAGACCCCCCGCAGGCTGGGTTAAGGGGCTGGATGGGAACGCTGAGATAGCTTTTACCCAAAAATACTAATACTTGGCATGAAAATAAAAAATATGACTTTTTTATGCGAACAGTATACATTGAAATAAAGTCGTTTCTTGGTAGATTCTTGCATTGTAATTTAATTTTGAAACTTAATGACCACTGACAATTACTTATTTTGATTGGTATCACTGAATGGACCAGGAGCAAAGAGGATAGGCAAATAATGCTAATAACTGTCACTCATGTTGAGTTAGGTTCGTCGAGCATTGATGTGTACCAACTTTGTTCATTATCCGAGATCCGAAAGTGTCAATAAATCTCGGTTCGTCTATTTTCCAATATTTCAAATAATTTTCGCTATTTCATCCTATTGAAATGATTGGATTTTAAAGTCCAACACTTATACTTTACAATTATGCATGGAGAATCCTTTTTCATCTTTGATTTTGTCATCAGAAGCGACGACCTACTATTCAATCAGAAGAATCAAAAACTAACTTCGAAAATATTTCTTTAAAATTAAAGCTATAGGTCTTGCACTTTTTGTCTACTGGCAGTAGTTTATGTTTATTGTGCTGTTAATAAAACATGTTACGTCCGTCGACGCCGGACCTCATCAGTTTGTGAGAAATAAAAATCCATCTAATAAAAATCATTTTATACAATAACAACAGAATATTAAATGTTATTACATTGCTATACAAAATAATTCTTACCATAAGAAAAGAGATAGAACGTAGATCTAACAATAGTCGTATATATAGATTTTTGGAGATGACTAACAGAATTTGAAATATTTAAAACGCGTTGAATTGTAAATTATTGAGTTTTTCATAAGAACAATGTTATTTGAAACAGTTCTGTCCATGGTCAACGGATTGTTTATTTTTATATAATTAAGTTTGTGTGTCAGCACTAATAGACACTTCCGAGACCATGGAAATCCTGACGTTCATTTTCGCATCAAAGTGGTCACATAATTAGGTGGTCAATTTTGTTATATCAAGGTTCGTAGAATATTACGGTACATTGGGTGTATGACGTAAAAACTACAAGACCTACCTTTAATTATTATTTCATCTGGCTAAAACCCGAACACCAATTTATGTTTCTTTAAAATGTTGAAAACGGATAAATAATTGTGTTATAAACTAATCTTTTTAGAAAATGATTAAATAAATAGCTAAAATTTCCCGTTATTTTAATTACTCTTTGCAGTTATTTTCTACAATTCATGCAATGAAAGTAGCACCTTTCGACTGAAATGATTTTGAAACAAAGGTGAAGCAATGTAAATTGTGCCTTTAGTTTTCCCCTGAATTTGATTCTAGGACATCTCACAACTATATTTCAATAAAAATCGAAACTGTCGAAATTGCGTTCGTTTAAAAACAATTCATTTCAAATTTTCAAAGAACGTAATTTTATCTTTTTTTGAAAATTAAGGGAGATACGAGAAAAAGCCAAAACAGTAAATAAGAAGGAAGATAAGAGACGTAAAGAATGAAAATAGAGAAAATTTAATTACGTACCCAAAAACTTTTACAGTTACTCTAAAAGTACAGAAGCTAACATGTTTGAAGAAACGCAGTGAAGTTCACTATTGTAGATACCTCTTAAATAAATAATGTTATTTTTAATTATATTTTTTTAATGTTATTTTATGTCACACTTGCTTTATTTGCACTTTTAATTTTCTAATTTTCCTCAACCCAACGGCATTTTTTAATAATGTAATGAACCTTTACCCCCAAAAAACCGTGAAAATAACCATTCCCAGATACCATTTATATACATATTTTGGATGTCAAAAATAGTATAATAAACAAGAAAATTCTATTTTTTCATTTGTTTTATGTATTTTTTTGTAATATCAAAACGATAAATATTAGTATTTTGTCTACTATAAATTAACCATATCTAACTTTTTACCTGATTTTTCTCCTGTTAAAATAGGAAAATCTAATTTAAAAAAAAGGTGGAATGAAAATGAAAGTAAAATTTCCCTTTTCCTAACAATTTATTCCACAAAGTTACTATTTTGACTTATTCTAGTATATAATACGAGAAAAACGTAAAATTCATATTTTTTAAATTCAATATTTATTAATTTATTAATTATTATTAATTAATGATATGATCAATTATATATTAATTAGTCATTATTAATTCATTTTAAATGAAAATCGGTAAGAAGAGTTGAAGAGACGGATTTTTTAGAAAAGTTACCAATAATCTCAAAATAGAGTATCTTGGTCAATTTTTATTATTTTCAAAAAGCATTCCATAATTAAGTGAAATAATAAAATTGTAATTATTGACACATAGAACTTTAACTATAATTTAATAAAATTTATTACGGTCCTTACACTATTATGTAGTAATCATAATTTCGGACGTATGAAGGAAATAATCTAATTACTTTACGTTTAATGACATGCATGGTTGATTCAATGAAATACTTTAAACCAAATATTTTGGTAGGCTAAATATTCTCAAGATTGAAAAACAAAAAATGGTTTAGAATGAAGCAAAGTTTCATGAAAGTTAAATAATATTATGAAATATTCAATAGAATAATTTCGTTTTTTCTACCTTTCTTGATTGTACGATACTTCAATGTATCTATATAATTTTTTTTTCATATTTTAGGATATATGCCACTAATTTTCTTTTCCATATTGAGAATTCCCTCTTTGAATTTGAAATAGAAATATAACTCCGCAATCTGTGAAAAGAGCTTGAAGTAGATTACTCTTGTGATAAAAAAATATCCTTTAAAGCGACATTTTGTCCTGAATAAATGATGTGCCCTCAAAGAAAGCTTTTTATTCGAGGCAAGTAAATAAGCCGTCAGGTTTGGCTCTCTCTTGTGTGCACTCTCGTTTTTAGTAAGTAGAGAAGTTCGCTTTGCAAAGTATCGCTAGAACGACCTTCAATAAATGGGATAGTGAAATGAACAATTAGATATCTCAATTAGTAGAAGCTACTTTAATGATTTTAATTTAATGCATTGATCGAGTATCCCTTTATTGTTTAATTAAATTGCGGTCGTTCGCTTCGCATCAAATAATGACGACCCTCGCATTTCGAGTTTCATTGCTTGAAGAACCTACCCTCTAGAGTGAATTTTCTTAATTCCTCATTAAAAAGACCAATTATCTATATCACGAGCTATACTTATTTAATGTGTACAACTTTTTTTTTAATTTTGAAGAGTTATCAAAGGAATTTAAACATTTCAAAGTTAGTTAAAAATGTTATTACCTGCAAAGTATTATGTTATTTATTCAAATGTATAATACTGAATTAATAATTGACATTGCGACTATGAATGTGCCGAATGTATAGCATACTTGTGCATTATTGCACGGATTTTATAAATTCTTAATATCAGACGGACCCCCCGGGTTAGAATTGCCTCTTTATGCCTAAACTAAATATTGGCTCTCACGAGGCCGCAGCCAGATTTCCTAGCTAGAAGTATCTAGGCTTTCCCTCTGCTGGCCCTCGGCAGGTTATTGTCGTGTGCTACTTGTCTTACATTACTTATATACTCACTTTTTAGCACTATATTTTTCAATTAAACTAGACGAAAAGCTTTATTCATAAAGATATATTTAAAAAATAATTTCTATTAATTAATTATTTTCTCGAGGGGACCTTGTAAAGCCCTCGACAGGTAAAACGGGTAATACAGCTGTGAGTGCAAAGAAGTACATTAATGTTCTTATGCTTAATTATACTTAAATTTTAAAAAGAAAAAATTAAATAAATTACCGAGAGGCAAAATTTGAATAATTTAATTTCTTTCTGAAAAAAAATAAAAACATTTGGTGCCTTAAAATTTTCAAAAGAATTTTGCTTAAAGATCGATTTAATTTGAAACCACGTAAGTACGTTCAAAAATCATATATAACAAGTCGAGCTTCAAAAACCTTTTTTCCTAATTTCTAAAGTATCGGATGAATGTCGTCAAGCATTTATGATACCGCACTCAGCGTGACGTCGTAGCTATGGGGATTAGGCGTTCAACTTTTAAGCCTGCGGTGCGTGCTTTCGATTCTCGGCGCTTGCGGAATTTTCAATAAACTGCGTTTGTCTTCAGTTATTAGCAAGTAAATCTTCTCTAGTCAAATTTAACAATAAGCTTAGTTTTAGAATAACGTGCGGAGTATAGTTAATAATCGAAAATCAATAAAAATACGAGAAAATGCAGGAGTGTTTGTCAGAGACTACAGAAAGGTGTAAAATCTTTAGATTAAATTTTTGCAAAGAAAATGTATTTTACAATTGAATTATTATTTTCATTCTTTGAATCAAAAATTTCTGGTAATGGATTATGGCAATGTACTGGTTAAACTGTAATACTACTGCAACCATAGCATCACACTTCAGAATTTAAAGCATGATCGATTTTTTAACAATTTAATAATATTTTATTTGAATCAACAAAATAAGAAACAATAGCATATGCTTTTGAATAATAGTGACCTCGCTAGCTGAGCGTGACGCTTTCGCTTACGCCCTCGATAGATTGCCATTTTAGGGCCTCGATAGAAAATAGGAAATCTAGACATGGCCTCTTAAGAACCTAGTTATAATTTCTACCTGGGCCTGTCTACAGAATTTAATATCTTTAAAGTGCACATAATAAATCTCTTTATAATCCTTTCCTTTAGAGATTCAATCAACTTGAAAAATTAATGTGTTGTAATAAAAAAATATATATATAGAATGTATATTATTAAGAAAGATCTTCAAGATTATCAAGATCTCTACAAAATACTTCAATCTAATACTTTTTACAATTATATGGAATTGATAAGCTTGGTATAAAGTTCAGAAGTAGTTTAAGAAAATTTAATTTAAGGACCACGTAACGAGTCGTTATTAAAAATTAGAAGAATTTATTACAAAAATACTTGATTATCCGCTAGATAAGTATTCACGTTGCAATATCCTGAATTTTTATCGTAAAATTTTTAGATATGAAAGTTTCTTTAGACATGAAATAAAGATTGAAAATTCTGATTGATGATTAAATTTAAAAAAAAAAGAAAAGTATATCAAATATAATAATAAAAACATAGACTTCAGAATTTAATGTATTATTCTCCATGTTTTTTCATTACACGTGAGCTATTTCAAGAAAAATAGAAAATATATTGTAACAATATACTTTTAAAAATATTTATATAATGGTTTATTGTTACTACAAGCTACTACAAGCTACATTGTTCCAAGATTTATAAAACGTTTAATAACGATTTTCTCCGTGCATTTTCTAAAGAGAAAATATTTTCACCTTGGAGACAATTTTTTATTTTGTGAAAGAGATAAAAGTATAAGAACTCTTGTACTTACTTTCTACCGTCATATTTCTGTACAGTAAAATATCTACATTGAATTTTATACTGCATTATTCATCGAAAATTATCAAGAGTTTTGTACCCCTTCATGGATATTAAACTTTTGATGAAGTCTGCGCACCGGCTGAAACATACCTCTCTTCTCAGTCTTTGTACAACTTATCTTTTGTGCCATATTTCTTGACCGTTTTATCAAAGTAACTTGTTCAAAAGAAATTAAAATGAAAATATAGTTATTACTCCCTTTGTGCATGAGTTTAGAGTCACGAACCTTCATGAGATTTACATAATAATTTTATTACAGAACCAAGTAATTAATTTCAAATAGACGTATCATCGGTCAATTAATATCATGTATCACAAGATAAATAACAATGTTTGCAAAAGTTCGTTCTTATAATTGAATCACTATAGGTGTGTGCCCTGCGTTTTTTTAAAATTAATATACAATGTTGAAAGATAATCGTATATATAAAGCATAAACATAAGCTCCTAATAGTGACTGATGAAAGGTTCATATATAGCATCATTTGTGTCAATGAATAAATTAAAGTTTATAGTATGGCAAGTAATCAAACATTTTCTATGCATGCATAAATCGAAAAAAAATTTCAAGCAATAAATTTTCAATGCTTCAATGTAAAATATTGATAAAAACGTGAATTCATGTATCCCATTTTATTAAATAATTAATCAATCGGTTAGAACAAATGAAAGATAATAACAAATTCGATCACAATTAAATATTTCTTTTATAATTTTTTTCAAATCTGTAATATTTGTGTGAAAAGTGTTTAAGTCGTTTTCGCCAAAAAATCCCTTGGCAGTTTTTCAGAGGGGCATAAGGAAAACTTTCATACGACGTCCTAATTCGAATTTATAAAGTTAATTTTTTAGAAATTATTCGAATTCATTCTTGCTGCTCTGAAGAACTTACATACATTTTATTTAGTTTTTTTTGTAAACTTCGAAACTTGAAATAAATTTTATTTATTATATTTACAACATGAAATACGGCTCTTGTATTAAATCTATATTTAAAAACAAGCTTATCCTCTTATGTAGCTAAAACTATACTATAGAGACTGGGATTATGGTTTAAGCTCACATTCAAATACCGAGTTTAGAGTTTTACTGATCGAGTTAAGCTTCAGATTTAAGTAAGCTTCCCTTATTACGCTCATAAAGTATTAAAATCGCTCAAATTAATACAAGACATATTCATTAAACCTCGAAATTTTGAAATATCCCCAAAATAAGATTGGTTTTATCTTGATGAAAACAATATTTAAAAATGTGCAATATGTACTATGAAGAGCACGATATCCGAACATCGCATTTAGGAATGTTAAATATTATATATAAAAAAACGACTTTTAGCTAAGAAGAATAAGTATTTTCTAAAAAACATTAGAAAGCTTAAAGAAACTTGTTATACACGACATTTAAGATAAAAAATTCAGATTTTCTGACAAGCCTGACTTTCATTCGCATGTATTGCTCTTTCGGATTATCTACATATCTGTTGTAATTACGAAACATGCCACGCTCGTTTAGACTTTTTATTACTTTTCCAGTTTGAACACTTTCCATCTCCTTTCAAATGTATTATATTATTGTTTGTATCAAATTGTGTTATCGAAAGAAACCAAATACCAAAAATAGAATGTGCTACTCAAGAAGATTCAATAGAAAAAAATATTTTTATCTAAACTAAGACATGTTCAATTCGTTCATTCATATATTTCTTCTTTTTTAAATTATTACGTTTTGAAAAATGTTACGTAAATTTTTCTTACCCTCCCTCATCGAAACCGGACCATAACATATCCTCTTTAACCCTACCTCTCAGTTAAAAGTCAAACTTAACTCAACATTTAAGATTCAAACGCCAATTGTAGATTTGATAATTACAATTAAAACTAAGTTTGCAATAAATGTAAAACCACATTTTTTATTAATCCAAATATTTCGCTAAATTCACCTTTATCCCATAAATCAAGGAGGAGTTTGCGGACAATAAATACAACTGGAAATATAAAACAGCATTTGGAAAGGAAGCTTAAGAAACCGCAGCAGTTTTTTTTACCGATCTTCACAAGTAGGTGATTTCGCCTTTTGTGTTTTTATTGCATATTTCATGTCAGACACGACCTTTTCCATGCTTGACTTATTAGACGAATCTATATTAAAACTAGAGCGCTTCTACATCGAAACTCTCCATCATTCGCAGTTCCATTATGCAAGGCATAATTACTTAATTATGGACGATCATATTAATCTTTTGATACCAGATGTGCTAAATTTATGATTGCTTACTGGGATGCGATAATGTGGATCAGCGAATGAAAAGCAATGCGTTCCCTTTAATTTGTCTCCTCGGGCAACCATTAATTTTCCATCGCATTCTCCAATATGCTATGTCTCTTAGTGAATAAATCAACATATCTGAGGGATTTCAAGTTCTTTTTCACATTCAAACATATCTTTTCAAAAATGTAGGCTAAACGTCCCAATTATACATAACAATGTCATCAACATCCCTATTATTTTATTTTAAGATATAAACTAAATATTTAGGGTGGCAATACTGAAAATAATTTGACCCTAATTTTATTTAGAATAGTACCCTTATAACGAAAACCCACACTTCATATCGGTTTGAAAATTTATAATGTGCCTTTTTTACACAATTTAGACATTTTTAGTCTGGAATGATTGGAAATGACCTTCTACAAGTTAAAATGTGTAATACTAAGAAAAGAATCATCCTTACACTTTTGAAAACTACCTCTTAGAGCTATATTAGCTTCTTTTACAGTTTTTGAAATAAATTCTAAAAAGGAAAGTTTGAAGATTATTTGAGAAGAATTACTTATATATTTTATAGCTTAAAAAAAAGAAGAATTTAAAGATAATTTGAACTTCACCCATGCAGAAATTGCCCAACTTATTCCCAATTTTCGATCTGGGCCCGATCGGAATTTCCACATGTGGCCGCAAGGGGGCAGATGGTGTGGAGCGCGACAGAACCACGTTGGGTCGGGATAGGTTAGACAAGATTTTGTCAAGTTTTCTATGATCATCGTGATATTGTTTTTCTTTCATCGAACTTAAAATTCCAGAACCAAAAAGTAGATTGCGATTTCAGAATCACATAATTGTTGGTAAGATTTGTTATATCCGTAATGAATCCGTGATGAGATTACCTTATACTAAATGTATGAATTCCCGTATAAAAGCTGTAAATTTGAACATTGTTTGTGAAAGCATAATAGTTTTCTTTGAAATGCAAACTGTAAAATATTGAAAAATGAAAGTTTTGTAAAATACAAAAGTGAAAAAGTATTAATATAAACACTTGAAATTTTACCAATTATAGAAATAAAACAATTAAAAGGGCCTTATCTGGGCTAGATCGGGGCCCCATATTGGATGCCCAGATCTAAGCCCTGTCGGGCAGGGCATTTCATTTGCGAACTGGCGCTAGACAGATTACCATATCAAGCCAACATGTTTCCTGATCGGGGCCTGACCCGTGCCTTACCAAAAATTCTGCACGGCCAGTTTTGAGCCTTTAAACCATCATTATTATAAAAAAATCAAGTAGGGCCTTTTGGCATTAAATGCCCTACAAGATTATCATAATAACTTTTCGAATTCAAAATTCAAAATTCAAATTTTGACAGCGTACAACACTTTTTTCCAAACTATTAATTTTTCTGTACGGTTGTTTATAGTATTAAAAAATATGAACAATTTATCCTGATGACTTTGTTCATAAAACCGATAATAACAAGAGTTAGAGCATTTGCAAAATTTCAAAAAACACACGAAAATGAACCTATTAAGCTTTTTGAATGTCCTACAAGATTATCACAACCTTTAGAATTCTCAGAAAAAATCCAAGATTCAAGTTTTGACAGCATAAAAAATAAGGGAAAGAGCAAAAATTACATTTGTGTATGCAACAATTTCACAGTCTTTCAAAGATTCTCAAAAATATAAATATATAAATATCTCGATAATTATAATATACATAATTCATAAGTTAGAAAACGGCAACGCTGCTCAGTATAACGTACGTGTACAGTTTAAATCACAAAAATAACATTGAAAATAATCAAATTCAGTTTATGCCAAACGAAAAATGTTGCAATAAAATCAGTAGTAACCATTTTTTTTAAAGAATGCGCATTTTTTAAAACGGGAGAATAAAACTTTGTAAGTTTTAATACCAATGAGAGTTATGAATTATAATAATATTCATTTATGGGAATGAAATAAAATTTCAGGGATAATCTTGAGTGCGAAGCACGAGATACGTAATGAAAATGTCTTCGTTAAAGCCGAAGGAGCATTAACGAAAGAGAATTCACAATCAACAAATTACTGTTATCGATGTTTTACCTTTAGTATTAAAATATCTATGCACGAAGATCGAGCGCGTGTCGCGAAGTAAATACATTATCGATCTCGAAGCGCGATATAAATATATTATCGAGCACGAAGCGCGTAATCCAATAGTCGCGCGTCTTATAGGCGACCTCAAACTTGCGAGCGATGATTCAGATAATTTCCTTTTTATCGAAATAAGGCATTAGGATAAATTATTTGGTTTTCTGAGCACCACGAATAGCTATACATAAAATTGTTAAATAATAAAAAAAATGCTTGCAGGCACTTTGTATTGAGCACAGTGCCAGATAGCTGATTTAAA
>NC_046660.1:102895045-102906635 GCF_010883055.1 Belonocnema kinseyi | reverse complement strand
GACCGTGAGATAGGTGGTTATAGTCTGTAAAGGAATCAATACGAAGATCCAGCAAAAGCCTCGTGCACCCTAAGAACACGGAGCGACCCAAGGACTACCGCCTTCTGCATTTATCCCGCGAGTGTTTTAGCATATTGTTGACACGCAGGGATGCTTTTTAGGTCATTAGCAAGTGAAAGCTTAACACCTACCAGAGCGCCGATGATAAGGACGATCAATTTAACAGAATATTCCGGGTACAATCGTTGCAACTCCCTTATAAGGTCTCGATACCTCTCTTTCTTTTCATTCTCCTTGGTTATGATGTTTTTGTCAGCTGGTGCCGAAAATTCGATAACGAATATGGTTCGCTTCTCGAAGTCAAGAAGAACCATGTCAGGCCTCGAGTGAGCAACATAAACAATTGTCGAGAATATAAAGTTCCAGTATATGCGGCACTCCCCATTCTCGACAATTGACTCGATTTCCCTAGGAGCATTTCGAGGAGCGACATTAAGGTTAATGCCGTAAGAGTAACAGAGATGGTAATAAAGCACTCTTCGTGCCGCATTGTGCTTTTGAATGTAGGTCGTTCCCGCGTGAGCTGGACAACTAGATAGTATGTGAGCTAAATGCTCGGGGTATGCATGGCACGCCCTGCAGCTATCATCAGGAATGTCTTGGCTCAAAATGTGGCAACGGTATGTTAAGGTGAAAATGACACCGTCTAGGCATGCAAAAATGAAACCCTCCATACCAGACTTCAATGCGGGCGATTCAAGGAAAGCAAACGTTAGCTCACAAGACATTGACTGATCCTTCAAATTTCTGTGGAAGATACCAAGCATCCTCTTACCGAGGAGCTGTTGACGAAAGTTTTTCTCTTGTGCTGTCTTAATCCGGGCTTTCAGGATTAAGTACTCGAGATGCTGTACCCAGAATAATCCTGTTGTGAAGACATTCAAGACTCAATATTTCGCGACCACCTTAACAGCGTGAGATGTACAGTCGCGAAATGAAAGACTTAAGATGCATGTTTTTGTTCATGTGCATAACCTTCCTTGTCCCGATATCAGGGGATCTGAGCTCGTTCTTCGTCCATGGAACTACTCCAAATGAATAGAGTACTACCGGGACGGCAAGCATTGTCGTTGCAGATACTTTGTTCCTCGCCGACAGTTCGGAAGACCAAATCTGCCATATGAGACGTTTGTATCTGCTTCGGAGAGTATCCTTTATAGATATCACATCCTGAATGCGGCTCTGTGGCACGCCCAGGTATGTATAAGTCTCCCCAGCGCAAAGGTGTCGTATAGCGCTGCTCTCAACGAGCTCAGGATCTTCAGGGATGCCATTAAGTTTTCCTCGCTTCAAATAAAGCTTGGCGCATTTGTCTAACCCCAATTCTATTCCAATTTCCTTATTATATCCTTCGACAATCCCTAGAGCTAGATGTAGTTTCTCTTTGTTTTTAGCATAGATCATCAGATCGTCCATGTAAAATACGTGAGTGACCTTGTACTTTCGATCTGCAGGTTTGCCGCACAAGCACGCGTCGGAATGGCGAAGGGCTAAAGATAGTGGCAATAATGTAAGGCAAAAGAGGAGTGGGTTCATGGTGTCGCTCTGAAAGACAGCTCTCTGAAAGGTGGCCTTGTTAGTTGTCACACGATTTTTTCCAGATGAGATAGTAAATCTGATTTTCCAAAGCGGCATCAATCTCTCTATGCACCTAACTATTTGCGGATGAAAATTTAAGATTTCCAAAAGACAGATGATAAGTATATGGGAGGTCGAATCGAAAGATTTCCGATAATCAATCCAGGCCATCGATAGGTGACGTTGATAGAAAGCTGCATCTTTGCAGACACATCTAAAGATGAGCAAGTTCTCCCGACATCCGTCTACGTCTTTCTTTGAGCCTCGTTGTTCATACAGTTCTTGCCACACAGGTTCAATTGCCCGAACAATCCTATCATTTAGGATAGCTGTGAATATCTTATAAAGAGAATTCAGACAAGTGATTGTCCTGTAATTCTTCGGGTTAGCTAAGTTGCCAATTGTCGGCAGGAGTATTTTGCGCCCTTTCGCCTACCACTCCGGAATCGGCTCTTGCGACTTCAAATATGAGGTGAAAATGCGGGCCAAATGCTGATGGGTTGAAGAAAACTTCAATCAGAAGGTTTTTATACAATCTGGTCCCGGTGCGGAATAGTTCTTCATCTCTCTTAATACTTTTTTCACCTCCTCGGTAGTAATGGGTGGGCATTCTTTATCAGGTGTTATGAGAGCAACACATAACTCCTTGAAGCTATTTATATTTTCTGAGTCTTCGTCCAGCCTATGCTGCACTTCGTAGACTTTTTTCTAAAATACTTCGACCTCCTCTGGTTTGGGTGGGTGTTCGACAGTAACTGGAGGGTCTTGGAAGAGTCGAGATGGGTCAGAGAGAACCTGTTGATTTTCTCTGACCCACCTCTCCCACCGCTCTAGACTTCTCTTAGCGTCAGATAGTATCCGTATTCTCTCGACAATATGATGCCTGATGGTCAGCAGCTTTGACTTGTTAAGTGTGTGATAATGGGTCCGGAGTTCGCCCGCGAACTTTCGAACCTTGACGGTAAAATTCCTGCCAGATGTGATGTAGTCAAAACGCGGGACGCGTACTATCTCGCCCAGCCTATCTTTATGGCAAGTTGATGCATTCGTCTTGTGGTCTTATGATCAACAATTGGTTTTGTTTTACGGTTCGCATCGGCCAAAGCTCTCCCTGCATCACACAATAATTGATAGCCCAGAGGTCGGATTCTCCGGAAAAATGTCCACGAAGCTCGTCATCCATTTCAGCCAGATCTTTAGGCTTGATAGAAACCTTGGTGTTGATGTTTCTTCGGGTCGTAAATCATCGCTCTTCCTCTATTGGATGCCTGCCCGCGGTTGGTCTTAGTGTCGCCTCTCTTTCTCTGTTGCTCGCTTGTTCTAGCTGTGGTAGAGTAGGCGTTCCGCTTACATAGCCCCTTTTTCGGAGTAGTTAAGCATGGTTTCGCAGACGTTGCTGCGAAAAGTGCGATAGCTCCGGGTGTTTCTCACACCACAGAGCATGCAGCCGTGCCATGTAACCCCGTTCAGGGGCCACACTCGTATCGTAGCTGTCTAGCAAGTCGTGACTCAGTTGCTCCGTCCACCCAAAGGTCGCGAGATCTCGTCGATCCATCGAATTGAATCCATTTTCATTGGCTCCCCCAGCTCTAGATTGGTCGGCATTATTGGCCGACCCATTTTCAAGAGCCCTGCGCGTTCTGTTGTTTTGAACTGTACTTACTACAACTACGTTTGGTGTTGTCATTGTTGTTACCACGAGAAGCTAGGGAAAGTGGTTCGTCTATCCTCGTAGAGCCCTGCATGCAAGGCTAAGCATAAACTTAGAATTTGTAAGTCGTGCAGCTCCTCCCTCTCAGCCTCCCACTCACCCTCTCTCTCTCTCAGCCCCCTCTCACTCTCCCTCCCCCTCCCTCCCTCTCTCAAAATCATCAACCCTTAAAAGAAATCAGACAGACCGAGAAATTTGCAAACGAAAACCCTTAGATTATTTTTGTTAACGCGGACAAGGGGCATACTACCGTCGCGTTCAAGAGAAAAGATTATGACGCAAAAGTTGATGCATTATTCGAAGATCGGCACACTCACGTCCCTAGAATTGGGGATACTACTAAAAAAATGTCAAGGGAAGTCACAACAATTGTTAAAAGTGGGAATCAATCAAATATATTAACTCACAAGACCAGTGTCCCCAATCTTGGGAATTTTTTGAACTGCGCTTTCGCCGCACCGACCACCCGGTTAGTCACTGTTATTGCGCTAATTTTGAATTATATAAATATTCAGATTTAATATTTGTGATAAATCATGATTGGAAAATGCATCCAAAGGAATGTCTTCATCCTAAAGTAGAATTTTTGAGTAACAGATGAAAAATAAATAAATAATAAAATTCAGAAAAAACAGATTTTTTCTTTAAATCAGCATTTGAAATGTTTCGCTATATACTAAAAAGGTAATAAGAACTTTTAGTTTCAAGCAAAAAATATTAGTTTTAATAGTTTAAATATTATTTGATTATTTGTATACAATATTATATATTTTATAATATTTATAAAATAATTAATTAGTAATTGTAACTCAGATATTCTTCAAGTTATTAAGAAAAGGTATGATATAACATTTATCAGGGCAGTAAATAATTATTTTTAATTCATTTTTGGAGATTGTAGTGATTTTACTTTAAGTCAAATTGTCTCAAATAAACAAAAATTTAATTTTAAGCCTCCAAAGAGACGAGATTAATCATTGGGACAAACAAAAATGATGTACTTTTTTGAACGCAGAATTCATAACCTATTTTTCATTAAAATCTAATTTTTTGTCTCTGTCACTCAAAAGGCTTATTTTAGCATTAGGACAATTCTATTTGGGCATTTCTCAAACATTCTTTATTATAAATAATAAATCTGAATATTTAAATCATTCAAAATCAGTGCGCTAACAGTGACCAATCGAGTTCCCGGAAAAGAAAGTAGAAAACGTTTTACAAGTTTTTAATTCAAATGATTATGAGATTAAATTCTCGCTAGAGAAAGAACAAAATAGGGCGATAAACTTTCTGGATGTCACTCTTCACAGCAATGACGTTCAAGAAATAAAGTGCCTAATTTCGATTCAAACCACCCACAAAAGTACAAAAACGTGTAGTTTTTAATATGGTTGATAGAGCCCTTCTTCTTTCGGATAAACAATTTCATTAAGAAAATTTGCGATTAGTAGAAAACACACTTCGTGAAAACTTTTCCCTGGAAAAATTTGTTAAAGAGAATATAAATTTCAAATTACATATTTTGGCCCAAAATGAACAACGTAAAGTTGACTAATATTGTTTAAAACGCGGAAATTAGGTCTTTTATTAGCATCCCATATGTTGAAGGTCTGTCTAAGCGAATTGCGAAAGTTTTCGGGCATTATGACATAACTAAAGCATTTAAAAACAAAAGAGACCTCACGTCGGTCTTGAGGCCCACTAAAGATAAATTTAATAAATTGCAAAATAGCGATATTGTTTATGGCATTTAGTGCAAAGTTCATGATTGCAAAGCCGTTTATATAGGTCAAACTAATCATCCGTTTGGAGTAAGGATTAAAGAACACAAGAAAGATATAAAAAAGGTCCCTAATAAACAGACAATGCTCACTAAGCATATTACTGAGAAAGATCATATTTACGATTTTGAAAACGCGAAAATTCTTGCGAATGAATGTCACTATCGCAAATGTGTGATGTTGGAAACATGTCATATTGCTGGCAATGAGAATGCTGTCAATTTAAGAACCGACATGGAAAAACTTTCAAAAATATATTATTCTGTTGTAAAGCGGAACAAATTTTGACAACAAGTGGTCACTGCGTCACCCCTAAAGGGAACCAGTAATCAGTCCTCTCTATTTCCAACTAGTATTACTACACGGAAAAAAATTTCTTGAGGCGAACGAGTGAATCGAGAATATATTAAACTCAAAGAAAGTGTACACTTCGATTAGGTAAAACGTTTAGTTAGAAGAGTTACACATTTAGTTACTTTATGTAAATTGTTCTCGTAAATCAGGAATTTGGACAAAATTGCTAAGTTCGAAAGTTTATTATTTTCGACTTTTTCAAAATTTATATTGTTTCAACAGCTAAAATTACTAAAAAATTGTAAGTCGATGATCCGGGTGCACGTTTTGAGACCCTTTGAACTTAAAAAAAAAAACCGTTTTTACTAATTTTTCTATTTGTCTGTCTGTCGGTCTGTATGTCTGTATCTATATATGTATGTCTGTCTGTGAGCACAGTTAATTGTAAAAAAATTATTCTGTTAATTTGGCCTTTGGTACACTCTTTTATTGTCCTTAACTAAAGCTCAAGTTCGTTTGCCAGCTCTAAATTATTTTGTAGCACTTTAAATTATTTAAGTAATACTTCTCAAGTAATACTAGAACATTTCTCATGAGAAATCATGTAAACAACTGTGGAAGAAGCAAACATCGTTTTACGAGGTATTTTACAAAAGTTTCTGTGTAGTTTTCTATAACAATAATAAATTTTAATTTTTCAAAGATCAGTTTTAATTATTCAAAGCTGAAGATATCTCAAGTCTATCAGAAAAACACATTACAAATTCTCCACCACAAACAGATAATGGTTTTTCAATTTTGGGGGTAGTATTCTGTATAACCTTAGTGTAACATTATTTTTAGTGATGCCAGCTATGATTTTATGGTTATCGTTATTGTTTTCACGTAACTAGTTTGTCATTTTCACAAACAAAAAAAGAATCAACACTTTTTAATAATTTAAGGGTTATTTTTTATAATTTGCAAAGAAAATGCATAATTCTTTTTACACTAAATGCACGAAAATAGGGATGTGAGAAGTCTACATAAAACATTTTTATTTGATTGAATGACCCAACTAAACATATTATAAAGTGGATTTTCTATTACCTTATTTTTTAAAGAATAAGATTATGGATATTAAGACTAACGCTTGATACCACAGTAATTGAGACAGATACCCTACTTATTTAAATTAGCAGTACCATATAGTTTATTGAACATTTGTCGATATAGCCCATCTATTAAAATCCAAACGTTGTTTTAATACATTTTAAAGAGAAAATTTACGATGGAAACATTTTTGTGTTCTAATCCTAGTGAAAAGCATAAATAGATATATAAAAATCTGGCCATTACGGGGGCACATTATCGTATTCTAGTTTAAACGCTTGGCCATCCTATTTCCCATAAATTGTGCATATAATTTTAAAAATTAAAGGTTCAAGCAGCAACAACTGTAATTTTTTAATTCTTAATTCTCTGTTGTTAAAGAGCCTTCGGCTTTAACGCCCACATTCTTGTCACGTGTCACGTGCTAGCCCTCGATTTTGTCCAAAAAATAAACCTTTCTACAATACATTCAACACTTTTATATCAAATGTATTTTATTCTTATTTGTAGTTTAAAAAAATTATTAATTAAAAATTTGTATCTCTTTTTTGAATGACCAACTTTGTAATGACCAACTTTGTCTATTAGGTTTTTTCATAGCACATGTCTTTTGTTCAAAAATATAATCTTTTGATCATTAATTTAGTGGATGTGGTTAAATTTTACACAAGCTTGTATAAGTTTTATGTTGAAAATGTAAAAAATGCAGACACTGAATAGAAAACTATATACTGAGTTATTGAATTTTATTATTAAGTTCGCAGAAAATGCATAACTAATAATGAACAATTATGAATGAGAAGCAATTGGAACTAAAAGAAATATATTAGTGGATTTTAAATTGAAAATGTGCCAAATCTTTATTAGACTTGTATTATTTCTTAATATAAGTGTTTAAATATGAGAAATTAGAAATTCAAACTATCTCGAGATGAATACTTTTTTTTATTAAAAACTCGCGAATTTGAAACATTTTGCAATACAACTTTTTTAACTGTACAATTTTATAAGAAGAAGTTTAAATTTAATCCATTCTAATTCAAAGAGTTGAAAATTGAACTTTCTTATTTAGAATAGAAGAACCTGGACATTGAATGATTTCAGATTAAAGTTGCGAAAACAATACTGAACAGTTTTAAATTAGAATTTTGAAAATGGGATTATTCGAAATTCAAAGAAATGTAAAAGTTATAATTCCTACGCAAAAGCCTTTACAACTAAATAATTACAAATTTAACAACTTTAAATTTTAATAATTTTCAATTCAAAAAGATGAAAATGAATTTTTTTATTATTCTAAAAATGATTCTAAAAAATTGTTTAGCACGAAGTAATTTTAAGTACGAAATATTGAAAATGATACAAATTTCTACTCTGAACCGTTGAAAATTACACCAATCCGAACATCATTTCAGATAAAAGAAAATGTATTACGTATAACTATGATATAAAAAGTTTGTTATACTCTTTCAAATTGCGATGCTTTTAAATGAATTTAAAGCGTTTAAGAATAAACAATTTTCAAATTGTTTATTATCCTTTTTCGACTATTTTATTAGACTATTTTAATTTTAATCGCAAAATTAATACTTATGAAGTAAAAACATAGAAAATGCAGCGTTTCACATAGAAATTTATAACTCTAAAATTGTAACCTCTCGAAATTAAAAAAGTAATAGATTCAATAACTGAGGAATCAATTTTAAATCGATTTATTTTGATCTATTTACAGTATACGGAACAAATTTTTTAAACTTTTAATTTCTAATCTTATAATTAATATTTGATTAAGACAAAATATTCATTTTTTAAATCTTCAAATTAAATATTTTTAAAGGAGAAATTATTAATTTTTTAAATCGTCAACTAAAAAATGAACAATTTTAATATATGACATTAAAAATAGAAAAACATAAAAAGACGATTACAGAAAAAATTTCTATGATTTCTTATTTCGAAACATCAAAAAAAAATTAATTAAACCAAATATTTTCAAATTTGAGCAGGGGCATACATATCACTACCCAATTGAGTGGGTGCGTACCCGAAAAGTTTGTAGGATGTAGGTTAGTGTGAAGTGAAAATGATCAAATTAATCGAAAATTATGGCAACTTTATTTGATGTACAGTTTTTTCTAGTGACTAATAATGAAAAAAGTTGAAATAAAAAAGAAATTGAAATAAAAAAAAATTTTGCTCAGTTTAGAATTTTTTTGATAATGACCAAAAAACATGTGTTTTTGGATTAGGTCCTATGCACTCATGTTTGGAAAAGCTGAATACGCAAAAAATAATGGTGCCATTACTGCAAACGATATTTTCGTAGGGAGGAGCTAATGGAATCCTTTTATATACATAGCACCCTATGGGGAGGGAGGTGGTTCAGAAAATCAATTGTTAGATTTGGGGGGGGGCAAGAAGATTTTTACCTTCTCTACTCCTGCAGCAGAGCGAATGTGCGCCGCTGAATTTAGGCTTTTGAAAAGAAAATTTATTTTTAAAGTCTAAAAAACTGTTTAAGATTGCGCATTTAAAACTATAATTTTAAATTAAAATTATGTTAATCTTAGGTATAATTCATGTTATTGAACAAAATTAGATCGTGGTTTTAACATTTCAAAGTGAAGAATTTTAATTATTGTGAACCTTTAAAGTTAAATGATTCTAAAAACTTGGAAAATTATATGTTTTCTGATTGGAAACTTTCAAACAAATGAATTTAAACTTAAAGCGTTATAAAATAAACAATTTCAAACTTAATTAAAAAATTATAGGCCTTCTAAAAATAAGGATCTTAACGAAAAATCGTTAAAAATAATAATTTAAAAAAAGTCAGTTATCTTAATTTCAAATTCAAAATTAATAAATTAAAAATTAACGATTACAATTTTGCATGCATGTGGGCAGAATGAACGAATGGTGGATTATTCTATAAATATGTCTTTATTTATTAATGTGAACATTACAAATACACAATCACTCATAATTTTAAATTTAAAGATCTTGAGGACTCGTCTGCAGAAGATAATTAAGAAACGCTTTTGTAACTCATTTAGAATATTCAAAATTTCTTCACTATCACATGATGCAAGTACAACAAAGAACAAACAAGGCCTCATTGATACAATAGATAACCAAGTCATTTTAAAGAAAATCACCTTGTAACTCTTGAACTCTTTTGATGCCCATTTGGCCCTAATGAGTCGCTTTTGGATTCCCTTTCAGTGACCACAAATGGAAATTCTATCTCGGAATATACATTGTTTGATCCTTCACCTCGCTGTGAAATATCCATTCTATGATTAGCCACGTCCTCTCCAAACACCTCTGTCTGTTCGATCACGCGCCACGATCCCATTTGGCTGTGATAGATGATCGATTGATTTTGCGTCGTAAATGCTCGGGCAAATTGAACGTTCGATCGTAATACCTCTTTAAAATCAGGGTTTTTATTAGAGCACAGAGGGAGTAGCACGAAGAAATTATATCATATTAGATCCTTGCATCAGAACTCGTGGCCAGTAAACGGATACAGCCGTGGTAATAAATAAAAGAGGATTCATTTCATATTTTGGCATTCCAGCTAATATTTCCTAATAGGCCGTTATATTTTGCTCGAATTTATAGCACAAAAAATTCCCAAGTATCAAACTGAGCTAGAAAATCGCATTAAAACGTTGCAAAAAAGGTAATTTTCAGCTCGATGTTCAATTATTACATAAGATGAAAGTTGTCAACAAAGTTCAATCTAAAAGTTTAGTTACTAAATGTTGCTTTGCGGAATACATGTCAGTGATGATATGTAAATAATTTCAGCACAAAACTAAAATAATTATTAGAAAGATTTAAAACAAATTTTAATTATAAAATTTAAAAATTGTTTTTTTTTCCTCATTTTTAATTTGGTTGGATGTAAGTAGAGATGCATATCAATCATTTTTTCACAAAATCAAGATTTGCCTGAAATATGATTGAATGGAACTAAAATACAATAGAGATTAAGATTTGGTAAGAAAAAGATTCGATCGAGACGATTTGGAAGTCCCGGAAAGCACAAAAGTTTCCCTGAGCATTCCTGTAACATTCCAATGAAAGGTGCAGAGAATTCCGAAAACTGTTCCAGAAATGTTCCCGGAATTAGATAAATGTCCGCGTATAAAGGAAGTTTCCCAATGAAAATTCGGCGAATGTTTGGGAGGAATTGAATTCGTTAAATTAATTATACTTATATAAAGTAACAATTTTCACGAGCATTCCCTGAACGTTCTTTTGGGACCTTCCTTGACGCGCGGACATCTAACTACTTGCGGGAACCTATCTGGAACACTTTTGGGGATTCACGCACCTTGTATTGGAATGTTCTAGGAATGTTCAGAGAAACATCTGTTTCATTCGGAGTGGGTCAGTCCATGCTTAGTATTTATTTGAGTAAGTCGTTACATACTTTTGCATGCTCTTTTCACAATTAAATAGAACCAAGTAATAGCTCGAAAGTAATTTCTTCTTTTATTTTTTGTTTCGTAATAATTTTTTTTTAAAGTAATGCAACTATGAGTCTGCTGGGAACGCAGCACACTATTTATAAAGGAGTTTCTCAGAGGTTCCGAGTATAAATGCTTCGACTTGAGTTTGACTTGGTTATGTCTTGAGTTCGTCTCCAAGCCATCGATGTCTGGCTGCGTCTCAAAACTGAGTCGAGACATAGGCCTTCGTCTTACTTTTATGTCCATGGCAGGTAAAACAGCGTTTTACTTGTCTGAAGTCGAGTCTTGTCTTGGCTAAGACGACGTTCACTTGACTCAAGACGAACCTTGTGTTGGCTGAGATTATCGAACCTTTTTTGGCTCATAAATAAGATAAAATTTGATGAATGAAAAATTTGTAATTATTAAATTAGTTATTTTTAATTTAAAAATTCACAATCGGTGAGTCTGAACGAGTATAACCCTTAAAAATTTTCTTCAAAAAAATTAAAATTGTAACTTTCTAGAAGGATCTCTTAAGCCGTTAGAAATACGTAAAAACAAACAACATTTTTGGTATTATTGTCAAAAAAGTATAATACAAATAAAAA
>NC_046660.1:102877030-102894945 GCF_010883055.1 Belonocnema kinseyi | reverse complement strand
ACAATTTTGTTTAATCATTAACAAAGATTAGCTTTTGTGACCGTTAGAATTACCCTTTTTGTTAGGGTAGGTATACGCTCGAAGTTATAAACCGCACGTATTGGAGTCATTAAAAATTCGACTTAAGAGATAAATTTATGTCTTCAAGACATAAAAACTTGTCTCCAAGACATAAATTGAAGTCTGGCTCCGTCTCAAAACTGAGACATGCTTAAGTCGACCTTTTCGACTTCAGCATGTCTTGATTGGGGGAAATTCAAGTTGAACTCAAGTCGAAGCATTTTTATTCGAGGTGGATGCTTCTTTCAATGGGTGCTTCTTTTGCGACTCGATAGAGCTAAGTGGTAACTTGAAAGCGATTTTTTAATAACAAAAAAGTTATGTAACTGCTTTCAGGATAAAATCGGCCTATAATCTTCCTTTAATATCATTTGTTTAAAAAAACTACACAAATTAATATTTACGTTCCATAAAAAAGTAATTTTAAGAATTCGCTGTGATTTTCACTTGTTTTATTAAAAAATACGTTTTTCAGTCTCGTATTTGTGAAGTAAGCGAACAAAACATGTTTATTTTCTTGGAAAAAAAAATTAGTTACGCGTATAGCTTCTCAAAAAATATGATTATTATACAAAATGACATCTATAATCTATGAGATATTCAATAACTTGATAATATTGGATAGCCAGCTACATGGTTTCCTCTATTTCATCCTGTTTGAATTTTTCTTCTATTTGTGGTATTTTTGAAATACAACATTTGTCCAATCATTGAAGGATCATGACCAATAGATTTATCATGTTTTGTTTGCTTGCTCCTCATTTCTAATGAAGCAATAGAGGGGCCAGGCGGCACCATTAAAATTGTCCGATCGAGAAAAAAATATACATTTATTTTTTGTGAACCTCCCAAAATTTGACATTTTCCCAAACGAAATCCAAATATTGCTTTTCTTGAACCACCCTAATGTATATTTTTGGCTTCTCCATTTTTCTTATCGAATTTTGCTAGTACATGGACGAGACATTTGGATAGCTTTACACATCCCGGAAATCTTTCGAGCAGCTCGTTCTTATGAATAAATGCTTCGACAGTTCGTCCTGAGAACAAAGCGAACGAGATTCAACTCGGCTATCCCCTCTTTGTTATCTAAAGCGTTGAAAAAACCTTCAATGGATCGATGAAAGAGATACCACTGCGGCTGTGTGTGTGAAAATGTCAGAGAACTCGCGTTCTCGGTCATAAAAAGCGATTTTTTGCCTTTCAACGACTATCGACAACGTCCTCATGATCTAGTACGAATTAACAATTGTAGTCGTAGATCGACAGACGCCCCGATAACATGGGTGTGTTCGCTAGAAATTACGTCAGTTCTCAGGAAAATGGGAGTAAATTATAAGAAATAAAGCCTGTAAATGTGTCTATATTAAATTATTATGCAATAAGAATTAAGGAGCGTTGAGGTAAACTATACTCAGTGTCATTACTATGATGTTTTATTACAAAATCCATAAAACCTCTAATGCGATCGTTTGGTCACACCATGCCCTCTGATATTCTCTACCTTTTCCATTCTGCAACCAAACCCATCAATCAACTATATTTTCAATGTACCTTTTTATTACATTAAATCTATTATACGAATAAAACTAATTTTCGATGAAAAATAAATAAATATTCATAGTGTAATTGTTTGATCCTATTATCTATCCAAGAAAGTGGTGTAACAAAATGTCTGAAATCTCGCACTTCTTCCCTAACCTTAATAACTAATCTCCCCAATAATGTATAATGTTCGTGAAATGAGTGCTATTTCTATTCCTTAATAAACGAAATTGCAAATAAAATTTCGATTTGAAAATCGCGCCAACCCAAGCCAATCAAAATTCATAAAAGGTCAACTACTACCGTTATAGTGGCATCAATCAGAATTGGAGTACACCTTGCATCAACTCTCCCTTCAGGATCTCTAAATACTGTTAATTTAATTTGTGATAGTTACGATAGAAAAATATTTCATTGTACTTGCAAATGCAGATTTAAAAGTATCTACTTTGATAAGAGAATAAAATTTATCAAATTAAATACAAGCTACAAATACTACAGACTACAACTAATCTTATAGGATTTCAAGTGGTTTAAAAAGATTTAAATAATTTAAAATAATTTCTACATGCAATGTCAAGAATTGTTAAAGATTTCAAAGACTTTTATAAAATATCTATGAATCTTAATCGACTTAAGAAGATTTCTAAATATTTTAAGAAATTTAAAGAGATTTAACGCAGAGCCAATTGGTTTCAGAATATTTAAGGACATCCCAGTGGGCACAAAACTATGAAAATCCCAAAAACGTCCTTAAGACGTTTCTAGGACGATTTATGTCAGCCCAATCAACGTCTCTAAGACGTCCAATTTCCTAAAGATGACCTTAGGCCGCCTTAAAGACATGGACGTTCTCAGGACATCTTTCGTACTGACATTAGACCTTTTAAGAGCATGTTTAATTTGCCCAAAAGACATGTTATTCTAGACGTCTTAGGTAATGGTTTTAATGGATTTCGAATAAATTTTAGGCATTTCAAAGTATTTATGAAAATTTTAGGGAATTCCGAAACATTTCAAAGAGTATGTTAATATTTTTCGTAGCACATTCAAAAGAATTGCAAGTTACTTTAAAAAATTAAGGTATTTCACGAACTTCCTAATGATTTCAAGTGACCCAAGAATGTTTTAAAAGGTTCCTAGAGTATTTTGAGATTTCACGGCCGATGAAATATATTAAAGGGGTTGCACAGGATTTTTTCATGAATTCCAAATTACTTCAGTAGACTTCAAAGGATTTTTTCGATAGATTTAATCTATTTAAGAAAATATTACACAATTTCTGAAGGTTTCAAGAGATTTCTATATTTTGAAATAGTTCGAGGAATTTCATAGGATTTCAAGTGAGTTCTAATTGTTTTAAAGAATTAAGACGATTTTATGAAATTCAGAATTTTTTTAAGACTTCCATAAGAGTTTTCGAATTTCAAGCAATTTTAATAGGCAAAGTTTAAAAAATGATGAGGTTTTTTCAAATTATTTGAACAAACAAAAATGGATTTCTTGTACTATCGAAATTTTTCAATTGATTATAACGGATTCTAAGAAAATTTTATGTTTATCTAAGTATTAGAAATTATTTTCATTAATTTGACGGGGTTTCAGAGAAAGGTACAAGATATTATGAGCTTTCAAAAAATGTCATGGTATTTAACAAATTTCAACAGGGTTCAAATATTTCAAAAGATTACAAAAATGACTAAAACCTTCTTTAATACTGATAAATAAGTATTAAAAGATTAAAAAAATGTTTATTTACATTCTTTACAATTCTTGTGGCCAGTTAACCGTTATTTGAACGATTTTCTGACATCTTGTTATATTTTAAGCGTTAGAACTTATATTATTGACTTGCTATACAACTTAGTACTTTAATTTTTTATTTTTCGACAACAATATTCAGCATTGTTCAACTGATGTAGTTTTAAACAAAAATCATTAAATATGAGGGATTCAGAAAGATTCAGAATTTTAAGTTTGTCATCGTTGCCGTTTTATACCTGAAATGGGTATTTTGAAACAAAAATTATTTGATTTCAAATCAAATTTACAGTTCCGAAAAACCTTAAGTTATACACGTTTTTTTTTTTACAGAAAATTGATATTTTTAATAAGAAATTATTAGATTTCGAAGATCTGAATTTTTTGAACAACTTTTATTTCTCTGTAATGTCAGCGTTCTTTGCCGGAAATTGGCATTTTTTAGTAAAAATCATAAGATATTAAAGATTCCCCATTTTACACAATTTAAGGTTATGTAAGCTTTTCACACCAAAAGTTTGTATTTTTAAAGAAAAATCATTAAAATTTAAATAAAATTAACAATTTGAAAAAACGTTAAGTTATATATGTCTTTTTGACCAACAATTGGTATTTTTAATAAAAATTTATTAGATTTCAAATATAGTACAGTAAATCTGTCATTCTTATGGGAAAAAAAGACCAATGCTACTTCATTTCATAAATCGTAGGGCATGTAAATAACTCGAAACCAAGTTTTCGGCACCTCCCGTTTTTGGACTGAATTTTCCGTAAGAACGGTAGGTTGTAGAGAAAAAATTTTCAAACAAAATTTGCAGGGAACTCTATTATTTAAAAATTATCCTATGTGGTTTCTGCGCTGTAACCAAAAATGCATAAAATAGAGGGCGCCAAATTTGCCAAAAATAAGTTTTCACACTTCTCCAACCCGAAAAAAAGTATTTTGATGGTTAAAAACACTTAAAAATTGTAATGTATAGGAAAAATCGTGTTGAAAAAATTGAAAACTTTGTTTTCTTCCGTTTCACCGTTTTTGAGAAACGGCGCTTTGAATTTCTAATATCAGATTATACTATTCACCCTAGTAAAAATGTTTCGACTTGAGTTTGACTTGGTTATGTCTTTAGTTCGTCTCGAAGACATTGATGTCTGGCTGCGTCTCAAAACTGAGTCGAGGTTTAGTCTTACTTTTATGGCCACGACAGATAAAACTGCGTTTACTTCATCTAGTCGAGCCTTGTCTTTGCTGAGACGACGTTTAGGGTAAAGGGGGGCAGCGCCAACCAGTGGGGAAAAGGTGATTTTCCTTATAGCATGGCTATTATTTAACAATTTTAGTTCTACTTTGCATCAAATAAATCTATTTTATCAGAGAGATTTTATTACTCACTAAAATCTTAAAAATTGACGTTGCAAGAAAAAAATTATACAGAAAACAGTTTTTACCACGAAATAATGGAAGTTTCGCTGACAGAAATATAAAGTTTTCAACTCTATTGACAATACTTACCGTATACAAATTTGATATTTTGACAGATAAAATAATATCACACAATCTAATAATATTAATTAGACGTAATTCAATTCCAAAATATAATATATCTCATAAGTAAGTGAGGCTTGGCCAGGGGGGCAAACATGACGAAAATAATATTGACAAGTGCTTAGGTGAAACACGTGTCACAAGTTTCGTCGATAAATGATCGGCAATGTAGAACAGCAACTTATCTTATGGGCTACATGGAAGAAACTATTAAATACATGGACATAGGAAACAAGGGACTAGGCATGCCATTGCGGGGGTGATGCAATGAGGGGGGAGGTCCGCCACCTTTTGATGTCCCGCGACACACATGGCAGCGCCCACATGCTTATATTTTCATGCACAGTTTGTCGGCAAAAATGCTCTTGCGCATAATCAGATGGCACATCGTAAGATGGCGGCTTTCCCCGCTCATGGAATTCTCCCCCCTCCCGTGGATTCAACCCCGCTCGCCCCGTGTTTCCTATGTCCATGATTAAATATTATTATTATCAATCCGGTCGGCATGCAGTTGTCTTGTATTGGTATAGTAGAAAAATTGCGTAAATTCCGTTTGCAGCAAAATTTCAACGAATAAGAGGTTATATTACAGCTATCTCTATTTTTATTCAAAATAACTTATTCTTCTTATTTGACATCTTTAAAGGTAATTTTTTCAGCACATAAAATACCATAGAAGCAAACCATCATATTTTCTTATCTTTAAATGTTTTGATTTTCATAAAAAGCTGCTGACGGCTTTGCCCTCAGGTGAGGAGCAAAGCCGACGAAATACAACATGTTAGAAATAATGAAATTACCAAATCATTGTTTTTTTATGTGATTAATACTTATAGAAATATAATATAATATAATGTAGAACTCGAAATGAGAAAAAACTGGATCAATTCAATATCTTATTAACTTAAAAAAAACATTGACTGTTAACTTGTTGGCGCTGCCCCCCTTACCCTACTTGTCTCAAGTAAACCTGCCTCAATAAGAACCTTTTTCGGCTTATAAATAAGATTAAAATTGATGAATGAAAAATTCGTAATAATGAAATTAGTTATTTTTAATTTAAAAATTCAGAATCTGTAGTTAAAATTTTATTAAAATAAATAGAAATTGTAGCTTTCTAGAAGGATCTCCTAAGCCGTTAGAAATACAAAAAAAACAAACAACATTTTCAGTATCATCTTCAAACAAGTATATTACAAATGGAAATCAATTAATAAGTTGATTGAATGCATACATTGTATAAAAATATACAAAATTGTATCATCATTAACAAAGATTAGCTTTTATGACAGTCAGAATAACCCTTTTTGTTAGGACAGGTATATACTCGAAGTTATAAACCGCTCGCGTTGGAGTCATACAAATTTGACTCAACAGATAAATTTATTTCTTCAAGAAATAGAAATTTGTCTCCGAGACATAAATCGACGTCTGGCTCCGTCTCAAAACTGAGACATGCCTAATTCGAACTTTTCTACTTCAGCGTATCTTGATTGGGGACAATTCAATTCGAACTCAAGTCGAAGCATTTTTACTCGGACAGAAGTAAAGTAAATTTTTTTTACGAAAAATATTGTCTACATATTATCTTCTGCAGTTGCTGTGCTATAACCACAAATGTACGAAATAGAGGCCGCCAAAGTTGCCGCAAATCAGTTTTTGCTCTTTTTCAACGGGAATTTTTTGTCCGTCGCGGTAATTCAAATGTTGTACAATAGAAAAAAAAACCTTTTCAATTGAATTGGATCCACGCATCAGTTAATTGCTTAAAATAATTAATTATGAAAGTGATGTTACAAGTTCAATAACTACCAAAAATAAATATAAATCGAGAAAAAAAGCGGGAAATTCTTATAAAAAATAGCTACATTCAAATTGGTTAGTTGGAAAAACTGTTTATTCCATATGCCAATTTTAAAATAAGTTTATTAATTTTAGTGTCGATTACTTATTTTCATGAATGAAGTAAAAATTAATATCATGAAATTTTCGATTTCTGCTATATCGTAAAAATAACTTGATATTAGAAATTAAATACGCTGTATCCGAAACATATCGCGCTGCGCGCGTGTCCCGCGGGTTTAAGCGTGCCTAGGGCGCGCGAATGTTGGTTCTCGCGTTTCGCGCTTGATAATGTATTTACCTCGGGCTATGCGCTCGGACTTTCTGCATAGACTTTTGAAAACTAAAGTTGAAATCAACAATAGTAATTTTATGATTGTGAATTCTCTTTTTTCTAAAGCTCCTTTGGTTTTAACGAACACATTCTCATCACATATCCCGTGATTCGCACTCGAGTTTATCCCTGAAATTTTATATCATTCTCATAAATGTATATATTATAAGTTATAACTTATATTTGTATAAAAATAGACGCAGTTTCATTGTCCCGGTTAAAAAAATGCGAATTCTTAAATAAAAATTGTTATTAAACATTTTATTGCAACTATTGTCGATTTCCCATAAAATGAATTTACTCATTACTTATATTTTTGTATGACTTAAACTTTACACATACGGTTTACTGAGCAGCCTTACCTTTTTTTAACTTCTAAATTATATATATATATATATATATATAATTAAAAATTTAGCATAAGGACAACCGCAGGATTTCACCGGGAGCGGGTGCTCACCTGAAAAATTGCACCCGCTCCCAGGGAAATAACGGTAAAATATCAGCCACAACCACGTCTCACGGCCGTGAGATAGGTGGTTACAGTCTGTAACGGAATCAATACGACGATCCGGCAAAAGTTTCGTGCACCCTGAGAACACAGAGCGATCCAAGGACTACCGCCTTCTGCATTTTTCCCGCGAGTGTTTTAGCATATTGTTGACACACAGGGATGCTTTTCAGGGTATTAACAAGTGAAATCTTGGCACCTCCGAGAGCGCCGATGATAAGGACGATTAGTTTAACAGAATATTCCGAGTACAATCTTTCCAACTCCCTTATAAGGTCTCGATACCTCTCTTTCTTTTCATTCTCCTTGGCTATGATGTTTTTGTCAGCTGGTGGCG
Organism: Belonocnema kinseyi; assembly: GCF_010883055.1. NCBI lineage: Eukaryota > Metazoa > Arthropoda > Insecta > Hymenoptera > Cynipidae > Belonocnema > Belonocnema kinseyi. Next base: position 102,887,012 of record NC_046660.1, on the reverse strand, counting down.
AAAATTCGATAACGAACGTGGTTCGCTTCTCGAATTCAAGAAGAACCATGTCTGGCCTCGAGTGTGCAACATAAACAATTGTCGAGAATATAAAGCTCCAGTATATGCGGCACTTCCCATTCTCGACAATTGACTCGATTTCCCTAGGAGCGTTTAGAGGAGTGATATTAAGGTTAATGCCATAAGAATGACAGAGATGGTAATAAAGCACTAAGAGTGCCGCATTGTGCCTTTGGATGTAGGTCGTTCCTGCATGAGCTGGACAACTAGATAGTAAAAAGCTAAATGCTCGGATTGTGCATGGCACGCCCTGCAGCGATCATCGGGAATGTCTCGGCCCAAAATGTGGCGACGGTATGTTAAGGTGAAAATGACACGACATTGACTGATCCTATGAAATTGTTGCATGAGAAAATGGAATTTTTGGATTTTCCATCATTTTTTAGTGTCAAAATTAGAATTTTTTATTTATCAAACAATTCAAAAAGTTGTTATCATAATCTTGAAGGCCATTTGTAAATGAAACTTTTTCTTCTCTTGCCATGCTTTAACTCTGGTAATTTTTGGTTTTATGAAAAAAGTCATCAGGATAAATTTTTCAACTTTTTGAATACTGTAAACATCTGTGCAAAGAATTTTTAAATTACAAAAAAAATGGTCCGTAAAAATATTCAAAATGTGTCCACTTTTTACATTTTTATCCAAAATGGGTGGCTAACGAACTTGACCTTTAGTTTAGGACACTAAACGAGTGTACTAAAGGCCAAACTAATAGATTGACCTTTTCGAAAGTTGTCGCGCACACAGACAGACATACAGACAGACAAATTCGTAAAAACTTGTTTTTCGGATTCAGGGGGTCTCAAGACGTGGACATTTGACAAAAACTGGGGGGGGGGGGTCAAATTTTACACAAATATAATACCTTCTCTGATGAAAATGTAAAGATTACCATAAAGATTTTTTCGTGCTCTACAACTATTTCATCACCGCGATTGTAAAAAAATTTCCCCTGTTGAAAAATAGCAAAAACTAATTTTCAGCAAATTTGGCGCCCTCTATGTCGTGCATTTGTGGTTATACCCGGGTAGAAATTATAACTTGGTTCTTAAGAGGCCCTCTCTAGATTTCCTATTTTCTATTGAGGCCCTAAAGTGGCAATCTATCGAGGGCGCAAGCGAAAGCGTCACGCTCAGCTAGCGAGGTCATCAGCAGGCAACCCAATAAGGGCCTATTGATAGGGTCTCTATAGAATCTAGATAGTCCCTCACACACTACTATTCAAAGGCATATGCTATTGTTTCTTATTTTGTTGATTAAAATAAAATATTATTGAATTATTTAAAAATTCATCATGTTTTAAATTCTGAAGTGTGATGCTATGGTTGCAGTAGTATTAAAGTTTAATCTAAAGATATTACATCTTTCTGTAGCCTCTGACAAACACTCCTCTGTTTTGTCGTATTTTTATTGACATTCGATTATCAACTATATTCCGCACGTTATTCTAAAACTAAATTATTGTTAAATTTGACTACAGAATACTTATTAATAATAACTATCAGACAAACGCAGTTTGTTAAAATATCCGCAAGCGCCGAAAATCGAACGCACGTACCGCTGGCGTATAAGTAGAACGCCTAATTCCCATAGCTACGATGCCACGCTGAGTGCGGTATCATAAATACTTGACGGCATTCATCCGATACTTTAGAAATTAGGAAAATAGGTTTTTGAAGCTCGATTTGTTATATATGAATTTTAAACGTGCCCACGTGATTTCAAATTAAATCGATCTTTAAGAAAAATTCTTTCAAATTATTAAGACACCAAATGTTTATAATTTTTTCAGAAAAAAATGCAATTTTTTAAAGTTTGCATCTCGGTAATTTTTTTAATTTATTCTTTTTTTAATTTAAGTATAATTAAGCATAAGAACATTAATGTACTTTTTACACTCACAGCTGTATTACCCGTTTTACCTGTCGAGGACTTTACAAGGTCCCCTCGGGAAAATAATTAATTGATAGAAATTATTTTTTAAATATATCTTTATGAATAAAGCTTTTCATCTAGTTTAATTGAAAAATATAGTGCTAAAAAGTGAGTATATAAATAATGTAAGGCAAGTAGCACACGGCAATGACCTTTCGAGGGCCAGCAGAGGGAAAGCCTAGATTCTTCTAGCTAGGAAATCTGGCTGCAACCTCGTGAGAGCCAATATTTAGTTTGGGCATAAAAAGGCAATTTCTACCCGGGTAGTGTAGCGACTGCAGAAGATAATTTATAGGCAATACTTTCATTTACATTTTTTGTACGAATTTTTTTTTCTGTAACATGCCGTTCTCATGGAAAAAAAAATCAAAAAAGAGTTTGAATTTTATCAAAACGCATAAGTGGGGTGGGTTAAACTTTTTGGTTTTCGGTAATTGAAATGCTCAGGTAACGATTCATAAAATAAAGTAGCTGCAAGTATTTTTTCACCAAACAAAGACACAATTTACTGTACTCTGCGGTCTACCGCACTCACGGTCCTGAAAACTTTGTTTTGAATTATTCAAATGCCCCACTGACGATTTATGAAATAAAATAGCTTCATTTTTTCCCCAAACCCAATTTTTAATGGCAGATTTACAGTACTAAGATATAAAATTTTCGGATAACTTTCGTTTTTATGTAATGTTAGCAATAAAGGTATCAATTTTCGTCAAATATAACAAATATTGTCCTTTTGTTTTCCTTTTCTATTATTTTAGATAAAACGAACTATAGAACTCACAAAATTTTGTGGTAGTTATTCGTTTGAACTAAGTCACAATTGAACTAAAGCCCATTTGAACTAAAACAGTTCAATAGCGCTTAATATTTTTGGCCTGTAGAAAAAGAGAAGATAGATGGGATGTTAGTTGCTTTAAATGGTAGAGTTAATTTCAATTTGTGGCGTTAAGTGGCGCGGCGTGTACAATCCTTGTTGATTAAATTTAAATCTTGTGACAGGCAGTGAAAATAGAAAATAAGGGAACTTGTGCTCATGTCAAATTATTATTTTCGAAAATACTTCATTAATAAATTGTCCGGGGTAAGTAACAATAAAAGTTTAAATAATTGACTTAGTTAATATTAACAATAGTTGAATATAGTGTACAAACTTGAAAAATGTATTCAAATTGAAAGCATGTTGAATAATATTGTTTAGAATTTTTATACTTTATAAATATTCAGAAAACATGATAATTATAAGTGCTTTCTGATCGAAAATACTAAAAACCGTAGAATTAAAACTTGAAGCGTTAAAAATGAAAGTCTTATCAATGAATCAATCATTGTGGTCTCAAAATAGTTTTGAGGTTAGCTTAAGACAAATAATTTTTCGCGCAACAACCCTTTTCCATTGACTATTGTTTTGCTATGATTGCCATGAGCCCAGATGATTAATATTTTCATTCGTTGCGAAATTTCTTTCATCTTTCTGAAACATTTTCAATCTCAAATATTTAAATTCTTTTTAACATCTTTAAAAATTTTTTCTCAAATCTTTTGCAAGGCTTAAAATCTCTGAAATAGTTTAAAATCCTTTGAAATATTTTTAAAATAATTTAAATATTTGCATATCATTTCAAAATATTTACAATCTTTCTGAAATGACAATGAAATTTTATTATTCTCTTGGAATGTTGAAAATATTTTGGAATATCTCAAATCAATGCAAATACTTAAAAATCTTCCAAAGGTTTTGGAACAGTTTTCGATACATGACATATTTCTTGAATCTTTTCCAATATTTTTAATCTTTGCAACATCATTTTAATATTTTAAATCGTTGTCAAATGTTTGAAATTATTGTTACATTTTCTTTATCTTTTTGAAGTATGTAATCTGTGGTATATTTATAACTATTTGTATATATTTTTACCCTTTATAAAGGAATTCTAATATATTTAAAATATTTTTTTGGAAATCATTCGGAATCGTTCTGAAATCTTTTTCATTACTTGAAATACTTTGTAATCTAAGCAAGCAGGTGAATGGAAATCTGATCGAGCGAATCTGCAGAACTCGTGAACGTAATCGTCTTCTGCTCGAGGTCCACATCCCCAATCGCCGAGAAGCTTCGATATAAATCACTGGAATTTCATAAAAATTTTGAAACACATGGTAGAGAAGTAGGAAATTGCACTGTTGAGTGTACACTAGCGTGGTCAAAACAATTATTTTCAAGCTACATAAAAGACCCCCCCCCCCTCAAGTTTCTATTTCCTGAGAAAGAAAATCCATGATTGTTGGTTTTTCGAAATTCGAATGTTAAGACGTTCCAACGGGCACTTCAAATTATATTTAATTAACATGGACAAATTTGGAATTTTTGAAAAATTGAATTCATGTTCCAGGGCTTAATCGAATAATGTATATTATTTTAAGGACTATTTATTCCAAAAAAATGTTAAAAAATATTCGCTTTCGCTGATTGAAATATAATTGTTTGGAGTAGTACCTTTTTGCCAAAAACATAAAATTATAAAAATAATTATTTATGTCTATTTTAAAAATATAGAAAAATTGAGCTAGAGATATCAACTTTATTTGTAAATTAGTAACATATGCTACGTTTTGTTGATTGATTACATTATATTCATAAATTTCTTGTAGTGCTTAATACATTTCTATTTATTTAAACAATCTTTTTTTTCTCGAGCAGTTTCTTGTCGATAACTTAAAAAAAGGTAATGAAATAGAGCACCAAAAATTATTTTTCCGGCTGCGTAGTGTGTAGAAAGAATACGTTTACCACTTTATAATTGTCTAAACAAATATAATTTGTTTCAATAATTACTTTTACAAAAATACTTTCCAAATCATAAAGAATTTTATGTCTTCTATTTTATTTCATTGTTTTCATTATCGAAAAATAACTGCTTGAACAAATAAAAATTCTTTCAACAAATATAAATTTGTTAAAACTTTATAAGAAATATTTCAAAATTATGTAATTATTCAACCAAATGTAGCATAGGATCCTAATTTTAAAAAAGTAGATATCTCTGGCTCCCTTTTTGAAAAATTAAAAAATAAACAATAATTAATTGTTTCAATAATTACATAATGTTTTTAAAAAATGTACTACCTCAAACAATAACAAAGAATTACATTTAAATCAGAAAAGACGAATTTTTTTACATTTTTGGAGAATAAATAATTGTTTAAATAATTAAATTTTGTTTAAACAATTAAAAATGGTTCGAAAAGTCATGGTCAATATTAAAATTGTTCCTTAGGAATTATTTGTATGAAGAAGATGACGGAAATTTCTAAAAAGTAACAATAATACGTGAAAATGTAGTTTTTCAATTATTGGGTCATATTTGGGACGCTGAGGGAAAGGTGGGGGTGGGTTGGAAATAAAAGTTCTAAGTATGGTTTTATTTCGTAGACATTCTTCTTAAATCCTTAAGAAACTTGGCAATGTTCTATGTAACTCTGGAACATGACTTCAATTTTCCGAAAATTCAAAATTTTCTCATGTTAATTTAATGTTAATGTCAGAATTTCGAAAAATCAAAATTTATGGATTTTCTATCTACGAAAATGGAAACGTTTTTGGGTGAGAGGAGGGGGGGCAGTGTTGCCCTCTAGCGTGAAAAAACAATTTGAGTTGCATTTTTGGACCACACTAGTGTACACCATATTGAAAGAGCTTAGATTACAAAGTATTTCAGGTAATGAAAAAGATTTCAGAACGATTCTGAACAATTTAAAAAAAAAAAAATTTCAAACATTTCACAATGATTGGAAATATTGAAATGATTATGCAAAGATTCAAAATATTGGAAAAGATTCAAGAAATATGTCATGTATCGAAAACTGTTCCAAAACCTTTGGAAGATTTTTAAGTATTTTGCATTGATTTGATATATTCCAAAATATGTTCAACATTCCAAGAGAATAATAAAATTTCATTGTCATTTCAGAAAGATTTTAAATATTTTGAAATGATATGCAAAGATTTAAATTATTTTAAAAATATTTGAAAGGATTTCAAATTATTTAAGAGATTTTAAACCTTGCAAAAGATTTGAGAAAATTTTTTTAAAATGTTAAAAAGAATGTAAATATTTGAGATTGAAAATGTTTTAGAAAGATGAAAGAAATATCGCAACGAATGAAAATATTAATCATTTGGGCTCACGACAATCATAATAAAAGAATAGTTAATGAAAGAGGGTTGTTTGCGCGAAAAAATATTTGTCTTTATCTAACCTCAAAATTATTTCGAGACCACAATGATTGATTCATGGAAAAGACTTTAATTTTTAACGCTTCAAGTTTTAATTCTACGGTTTTTAATATTTTCAATCAGAAAGCACTTATAATTATCACGTTTTCTGAAGAGTTATACAATATAAAGTTTCGAAAAATATTATTCAACATGCTTTCAATTTAAATACATTTTTCAAATTTGTACGCTATATTCAACTATTGTTAATATTAACTAAGTAAATTATTTAAACTTTTATTGTTACGTATCCTGCAAAATTTATAAATGAAGTATTTTCGAAAATAATAATTTGACATGAGCATAAGTTCCCTTATTTTCTATTTTTACCTGCCTGTCAAAAGATTTTAATTTAATCAACAAGGATTGTACACGCCGCGCTACATAACGCCACAAAATGAAATTAACTCAAACCTACCAACTTTGTATTAATATACATTATATATTTTAATTCAAAAATTGCGTGAGACAAACAAAATCGCTTCACAGAAAAAACAGAAGATAAACTTTACATCGACTTACGACGAAAGATTCTCTGCAACAAAAATCAACTTCACAGGATAAACTTTACCCAAATACATTTGAGTCGCGGTACTGCGAAATTCAGTACTGCGAGCTCCCGCTATTGAGTACGTTTTTCTCCCGATAATGAATACGACGGTATAAACCCTTCACCCCCACTACTCATTGCTACATTTGATAATTTCATCAAATGTACAATTTACTGTAATTTTAATTTTAATTCATAATCAAATACATTCGATACTTACGGTGGAAGATTTTATAATAATAATGTCTTCCAACGTTTGGATCCCTCTATTCATTTTAATAATTTTAATAATAACGATTCAAATCGTTACTACAAACTGTCAGGATGTCAACAGTTGATATCTGAACATTGTAAATAGTCGGAGGAGTGGGGTCCCCTCATGCTTTCTCACTATTGAGGGCGGACCTGCGCTAAATGTTCGCAGTACCGCGACTCTAGTGTATCGGTTAAACTTTATTTTGTTTTTCCATGACAAACACGTGTTTTTTGAAATACGCGAAGTTGGCTAAGCAAAACTTTAATGTTCTAAAAAATTTCCTGCAACAGATTTTATTCTTAGTTTTTGTTGTGTTGCGCTTTGCACGTATTTTTTCTTATATATGTTTTAAAAAAATGTGCTTTTGTTTACAGATATGCATTTGTGAAAATTATCTTCTTCATTACACTCGTTTGATGTTTATTCAAAGTAGAGAGGGCTAATAAAATAGCGTCAAATTGATCACTCACAAGAAGCAATACAATTTGTAATAAATCCTCAAAAATGGTGCACATTCATTTAGGATTATGTAAATTGTACATAAAAGAGAGAAGATAAATGTAATATTTTCCTCCGGGATTCGAGAATGCAACACAATTATTTATCTGCTCTGCAAGTCATTCATATTCGAGATTCATGTGTGTACGTTTCTAATATAGCGGCTATGGGACTCACATGTCCATTTTCCATTTTACATATAAATTATACGAGCATATCTACTTCTTTTTTCACATGGCAAAATTATATCTATTTTTTATGCATAATATTTGTTATAGAAATAGTCTAATTAAAGAGCCCCCCCCTTGCTCACAGCCGACGTTCACATAAAATAACGCACACACAGAGAATAATTGAAATTAACATGAATTTGGAATCAAATAGGAAAGTAATGATTGAAGAAAAACGCGAGAACCGTCTTGTTTGCAGAGTTTGAAAATTGTTCAGAATTTTAATTATCCTTACATTTCTGGAGGATAAAAAGTTCTTCCCGTTTTTTTGCGAATTTTAACAAAATTGTAAAAGAAGACAAAATTTGAATATTCCGCTCTTCGTATCCAATAGAATTATCTTTATAACTTGTGGGTTACAAATTTTCTGAAAACAGCCCGAATAAAAATGCTTCGACTTGAATTGCTCCCAATCAAGACATGCTGAAGTCGAAAAGTTTGACTTTAGCATGTCTCAGTTTTGAGACGGAGCCAGACTTCATTTTATGTCTTGATGGAAAGTTTTTATGCCTTGAAGACATACATTTATCTCTTGAGTCGAATTTTTATGACTCCAACACGTGCGGTTTATAAGTTTCGAGCGTATACCTGCCGTTACAAAAAGGGTATTTATAAAAGTCATTAAAGCTAACCTTTGTTAATGGTCAAACAATCTTGTATATTTTTGTACAATATATATATATATATATATTAAATCAACTTATTTAAGGATTGTTATTTGTATTATACTTGTTTGACGATGATACCGAAAATTTTGTTTGTTTTTACGTATTTCTAACGGCTTAGGAGATCCTTCTAGAAAGTTAAAATTTTTTTTTTAAGTAAATTTTCAAGGGTTACACTCGTTCAGACCCACCGATTCTTAATTTTTAAATTTAAAAAAAAAAACTAATTTAATATTTACAAATTTTTCATTCATTAATTTTAACCTCATTTATGGGCCAAGAAAGTTCGATAGTCTCAGTCAAGACAAGGCTCGACTTAAGAAAAGTAAACGCCGTTTTAACTCTCATGGCCATAAAAGTAAGTAGATGCCTATGTCTTGACTCAGTTTTGAGACGCAGCAAGGCATCGGTGTCTTTGAGACGAACTCAAGACATAACCAAGTCGCACTCAAGTCGAAGCATTTTTACTCGGGAACTACTTAATTCCATACTGGCAAACCTCTACATACAAAAACAAACCTCGATATGCTTCTCAAAACTCGAATTTGCCGTTTCTGTAATTTCTTGTCCCGTTCCTTGGTTTTCATTCTCAAAAGCAAAATCAAAAACAAATTTTTTTGGTTGTAAAAGTGAAAGAACTACGTCAACACTAATTTATATATTTGATTATTTGAAATGTTCACAGGTTTTCAGATCCATGATTGAAAAATGAAGGAAAAGTGTATTTATTCTGCAAAACAGTTTAGTAAACACTTAATTTCAATTTCATAATATTATAAATAATATTTAAAGTAAATCTTAAATTAAATTTCCAAGAGTCTTTCGAGCATGCACGTATTTATGTGCAGCAACTCAATTTATCCAAAATATCTTTGAATAATTTTAAAGGAAAGTATTTAGAAATGACTTATTTTCATCCTTTTTAATTTGGGATCTTCCATAAAAGATGTCATAGTTTTCTGGGGGGGGGGGGGGGGGGGGGGGGGTAGTCGGATTGTGACAGTATGTGACAGAGAACCTATATGATACAATGAGAGGAGGGGGTCCAAAATTCGCCAGAAAACTGTGACATCCATTATGCGGAAGCTCCCTATTTGAAAGCAATAATAAAAATGACTATCTGACTGGTCGCAGCAGAAGACATTTTTTAAGAAAATCTCGAATCTTGGGGAGAGCTTTTAATAAACATTAGGTATTTTCAAAATATGCGAAAGGCATTCTAATAACCCAGGTGGAAAAATGATATATAGTTCATACAGAGTGGACACGCTGGGGCCTAATGCAACCCCGCATACACTCCCATAAAAATAGTATTATCGTGTAAGAAGGGTTGCATACTTTTTGGTAAGCCCCTGTGTGTCCACCATGGACACACGAATTTCCAGATTTCGATGCTGGCGTTTCTCACGATTTGAATAGATCGCGCGCCTCTTGATATGCGTACATTTTGAGGTTATGTTATTTGTGTATAAAATATAAATTATATAAATATTAATACTATTATATATACGT
>NC_046660.1:102873750-102876930 GCF_010883055.1 Belonocnema kinseyi | reverse complement strand
TAAAAACTCAATTAATTGATTGAAAAATTAATTATTTTGTTGAAAATGTAACTATTTTGTAAAAAAAATTCCTCTTTTCTATCAAAAGTTCAACTACTTTTTAAAAATTTTTATTTTTTTGATCTGAAGGTTCATCTCTTTCGTTAAAAATCCATTTTCGAAACTGACAATCAATACCATTTTTGATTAAGAAATCATGTGTTTTGTTAAAAGGTCGTCCTTCTTTACAGAAATTAAATTGTTTTATGGAAACTGTATACTTTTTTATTAAAAATTACATTTTTCGGTTGAATTATCAGCTATAAATATGTTTTGGCTGTAAAGTCGTTTTGTTGTAAATGCAACTATATTGTTAAAAATTGAAATCATAATTTTTGGGTGGAAATACACTTTTTGTTTTTAAAATTAAACAATTTCGTTGAAAGTTTATGTATTTTGTTGGAAATTGACCTTGTTTAGTAGAAATTTAATCTTTTTGGTTGAAAATGTATCATTTTTCTCAAAAATGCAATTGTTTAGTTAAAATATCAACTGTACATCTTCTTAGGTTTGAAAGTCGATTATGTCACTAAGAGTTGAACTACTTTGTAAAAAAATACGTTTTTTTAATACGGTTTTTTAATTATGGTTGAAAATTTAACTATTTGGTTGAAAGTTTAACTCTTTCATTGAAAACTCATATATTTGTCTTAAAAAATTCAACTTTTTGTAGATAATTCGTCTTTTTACTTTAAAATTAAATAATTTCTTTAAAAATTCATGTATTTTCTTTAAGATTTATCTTTCTTTGTAGATCATAAATTTCCTTGGTCGAACATTTATCTGATTGGTTGAAAATTTAACAAATTTGTTTAAAATTAATTTTTTCTGTTAAAAATTATTTATCTTTATCTGAAAATGTAACTATTATATGATTGATTAAAATTAATCGTATATATTGGTTAAGTTGGAAAATCGTTTTTTTTTCATAGAACATTAATCTTCTTGGTTAAAAATTCACCTCTTCCCTTGAAAATTTTACAATTTTGTTGAAAATGCGTTTTTTTTTCTTGTTCAATTCAATTTTTTAGCACAGTTTTTATCTGGAAATTGCATTATTCCATTTTTGGGTTGAAACTTTATCTTGTACATTTTATTAGTTAAAACACCAATTATTTGATAGAAAATTAATTTATTTTGTTCAAAAATAAGGTTTTGGGTTGAAAATTGTTTTATTGTTTTAATTTGATTTTTTTCCTAAAATTAAAAACCTGAAAACTCAACTGTTTTGTGAAAAAATTTTCTGTTTGGATGAGTCCAACAGTTTTTAATAAAAAATGTAAGCCTTTTTTTATGAAGATTCATAATTTTAAATAAAAATTCATCTCCTTCGTAAAAAATTTAAAGGATTTGGTTGAAACTTCGTTTTTTTTTTAGTTGAAAATGAAACTGTTTTGTTATACTGTTCGATTTTTAAAATTGTCAATTCGTAAATAAGACTTTTAGGTTTGAATTTATAAATAAAAATGTAAAAATTATTAATATTAAGCCACTTAAAATAAACGAATTCAATTTATAATTAAAAAGTTTCCAATTAAAAAAGAATTGTAATTAATCCATTTTTATTGATCAAAATGATTCAGTCTTTAACATTAAAAAATTTATTTATTTATTCTTCAATTCAAAGCATTAAAAGTAAGTTTATATTTTTTAACCAGAAGTCCTTGAACTAGTCCGTTTAAAAATATGTTTACACTGTTTTGTAAAAAAATCATCTTTTTAGCTTTGAAATTCAACAATTTAAAAAAAATCCTTATTGACTGAAAAGTCAACTCTTGTGTAAAATTAATATCTTTTTGGATGAGTTCAACAAATTTTAATTAAAAATTAAAACTTTTTTTGTTGAAGATTTATCATTTTAGTTGAAAATGTAATTATTTTGTTGGAAATTTGTTATTCTCTTTTTTTTTTAGTTGAAAATTCAATTATTTTGATAGCAAGTTAATTTATAACATTTTCAATTGGCAAACTACAATTTTTATCTCTAAATAACAATGCAAAAATATTAATCTGGAATAACTTAAAATAAAAACAATATAACTTTTATTTTAAAAAGTTTTTAGTTAAAAAATTAATTTAATCGTTCAATTAAAAATAATAGCGTAATTTGTATTTTTTCACCAGAAGCCTCTAAAGTGTTAAAGCCATAAAAATTTTAAAATGATAATTTCGTATTTTAAAATAATTTAATTTAAAAAATTGTAAAATTAAAAGGTGTTAAAAGTTTGTGTTTTATACGTATGAATTATTGAGCGTTTAAATGAAATATTTCTGAATTAAAAATTTGTCAAGCTTCAGTTTTAAAAGTTTAAAATTCAAAAGATTTCCACCTCAACAAAAATCACTTTCAGATTTAAAATTTTGAATTTTCTAATTTCATTCTGAATTTTGAATTGGAACAGGAATTTTTTTAAAGCAATAGTATGTATTTCTGAATTGGATCAGAGGTTTTTTGAAAAAAATATATAATTTAGATCTAGGACAAGCCATTATAAACAACTATTGAAAACTATACATATTTGAAAAGAGTGGTTCGAAATAGAAAGCCTTGAATTTTCAAATTGTAATTAGCTAAATTTTAAGTTTGAACGCTACAATTTTAATTTAGAATAATATTAAAAATTAATTTACAAGTTGAAATTATTTGAAATAATTTGAAACACGATGTAGATTTTTGCAGATTAAAAAAAAAGCTTTTGAGAAATGTAAAATATGTATAAAGAATAACAAAAATTTTTGTGATTGCTAAGAAAATTGAAAATGATTTTTTAGTTTGAAAAATTAATTTTAAGTGAGTATTTGAAAAGATTTTAAAAATTAAAAAAAAGGAATCAGGATCAAATAATTGGTGTTTTAACTAATAAAATGTACAGGATAAAGTTTCAACTAAAAATGAAATAGTACAATTTCCAGATAAAAACTGTGCTAAAAAATTTAATTGAACAAGAAAAAAAACGAATTTTCAACAAAATTGTTAAATTTTCAAGGGAAAAGGTGAATTTTTGACCAAGAAGATTCATGTTCTGTAAAAAAAAAACAATTTTCCAACTTAACCAATATATACGATTAATTTCTAATCAATCATATAATAGTTACATTTTCAGATAAAGATAAATAATTTTTAACAGAAAAAATTAATTT
>NC_046660.1:102870285-102873650 GCF_010883055.1 Belonocnema kinseyi | reverse complement strand
ACATGAAATAACATACCTCAAAATATACGCATATCAAGAGGCGCGCGATCTATTCAAATCGTGAGAAATGCCAGCATCGAAATCTGTAAATATTAAAATCTCAATCTCCTGAATTTATTTCAAAGCAGTTAGCAGATAGATATATAAATAGAATCGCCGAAGTGCTCCGACCGGCAATCGCGCACCTTCGAGTTTTCAAATTCAGAAGAGGAGAAATGGGTTGCGCGCGCAACTCAGTCATTTACAGCGTCTCCTACTACATTCACACGGACATTGCCCTGTCATAGGATTGGACCACATCTCGTTTCAGATCTGAGATCACTGGTCTTGCGCGCGCCACGGCGGGCGCCTATTTATCTTTTTATGAAAAAGACTGATTGAAAAGCCTATCTTTTCTAAGTTATACATATTTAATGAATGTTACAAAATATTAGTATGAAATAATAGAAGACACCAAGGAATAATGAACTTTGCATTTTTACACTACAATTTTTATAAATCAATTTAGCAAAATTTTTAAACGCGCATTATAATAATCAATGACCTTATAGGTAGAAAAACACATGTGATAAGCTTGTTGCCACTCTGTAAACTATCCCCTGAAAATCTTGGTCAAGTATCCCCAATATTAGTTCATGCGTTCAATGTCAAACAAATTTTAGTAACAACTGTTTCATTATTCCGACTTATACAAAATGATTACACTACTTTGTAGGGAATAACGCGATATATGATTACTGTACGAATTTTTATTACAATAGTAGATAAACCCTTACAAAGTTGGAAAAAAATTAAATTATTGAACGCAAATTTCTGCCAATTTTCGAATCTCGGGCTTCGTTAAGTCTCCCACTTTCCCCTGGACTTTTCACATTAAAGTATATGAAAAACATAAATATTTTCTTTAAAATTAAACTAATAATTATTATATTTCAAATTACATTTAAATTAATGAAATTTTGTATTAAAAATAACACTTTCAACAAATAAATACTTGAAAACTTATCATGTGGGGTGAAGGTGTTGTGAAAAATGTGGTTGTGGGTGGTAGATGGAGGGTAAAGGTGTTATAACTGTTTTGAAGAAAAATAGTCAAAAGTTTAAGAATTGGGACAAATTTTAATATTTCCTAACTGACAATTCTTTATTTGTTGATAATTCGTCATTTTTAGTAGAAAAATAAACTTTTTAATTGAAATTTCATCTTTTTTTTCGAAAATTCTATTATTTTGTTAAAAATTCCTTTTTTGGTGAAAAATTTATTAATTTAAAAAAAATTCAATTATACTATTTTTGATAGAAAAATGATATTTAAAAAAAATGTATTTTTTTGTTGGTAAAAATGTAATTTTTTTAAAGCCATCTTTTTAAGGTAGGAAATTAATCTTCGCACATATTTCGATGAAAATTCGTGTTTTTGGTAGGAAATTAGTCTTCATTGTTGAAAATTTATCTTTGTCATTAAGAACAAAACTATTAAGTTGCATATTCCTCTTTTTTGTTAAAAATTAAATTCTTTAACTAAAAATTTAACTATCCTACTTTCGGCGAAACATTGAAATTTTGAATTACAAATTGATATTTTTGTGTTAAAAATTCAGTTATTTGTATCAAACATCGTCTTTTTACATTCTCATCATTTATGATTGGGATAGTATTAGAATTGTCTGGAATTTGACATCCCAGTTTTTCAACGGATCTCCACGTTTCGAAACCAACCGTCAATCCCTCTGTAAACACGATGACTCTCGAAAAAATGAACGAATCAAATCCATGTTTGGCACAATCTTTGAAGGTCCTAAAATAAAGGACGACTTCGTTAACCAGCCCTTTTTGATAAAAATTTAAAAAGTGAGCGCATTTTGAAAATTTTTGAGACCACTTCTTTTCTTAATTTGAAAATTCTATGTACGGATATTTATAGTATTAAAATGGACAAATAATTTACCCTAATGTCAAAGGAAGAAAAACATTGCTTTTTAAAATCCATATAAGACTGTCATAACACATTTTTGGATTTTCTTAAAAATTCGAAAATTCAAATTTTGTTTGAACCAAAAATAATGAAAAGTAAAAAAAAATCCATTTTGTGGTCAACCTATGCAAAATGCGAAAAACGTTAAATTGACAAAAATTGTGATCCCCAAAAAAATCTACAAATTAGGTAATAATCACTTCTTGAATTGGATTATACCATTTTTGGTAGAGAATTGATAAGTTAAAGATTGTTCGGTTGTAGTTGAAAATTCAACCATTTGTTTGAAAATGCACACATTTGGACGACGTAAAGAATGAGATAGGGTCCGAGCACTTCCCGGTCATAGTTACACTAAGAAAAGGCGTCAGTAAGCACGGCAGAGGGAGAAAGAAAAAAGGGTGCGAACGAAACACGAAAATGGGAATCTGGGGAGTAGATAAATTAAACGAGTTTAAACAAAAGATGGAAAAGGAGAAGGTTAGGTATGGAGGAGGGAATAGACTCGTTAGTTGAAAGGTTGAAGGGTTCCATTGAATAGGTAAAGGATGAGCTGGGTACTAATGAAGAAAGTGTAGGGGGAAAGAGAGGCTGGTGGGACGAGGAATGCTGGGAGAGTAAAGAGAGAGTAAAAGAGTGTGTGAGCAAATGGAGAAGAGGGGAAATGGAGAAGGAGGAGTATAACAGGAGGAAAAAAGAACATGAGAAGATGCTGGAAATAAAAAGACAGAGGGGAAAGGAAGAATATAAAGCAGAGGTAGAAAAAGCCATCAAAGAAGGTAGAGTGTGGGATGTGATAAATAGGGATAGAGGGGAAAGAAAGGGCGTTAACGAAGAAATAAAAATGGAGGAATGGACAGATTATTTGAAGGGTCTATTAGAGGGAGAGCAAAATAAGATCAAAGGGGAAAAGTGTAGGATAGTCCGAGGAGAAATGGAGGAAGGGAACGAGATAACAAGAAAAAAAGTGGATGAAGCAATAAATAGGTTAAAAAGAAACAAGGCTACAGGAGAAGATGGGATGGAGAACGAAGCGATGAAGTTTGGAGGAGAAGGGATTAGGGATGGGATATGGAAGATCTGCAACAAGGTATGAAAAGGGGAAGGTTGGCCGGAAGAGTGGACGACGGGACTGGTGGTACCGCTTGTCAACAAAGGGGAAGGAAAGAAGGTAGAGGAATGCAGAGGGATCTCTCTCATGTCAGTCGGCTATAAAATATATGCAGAAATCTTAAGAAATAGGTTGGAGCGTCAGATAGAACAAAAAGAAAGTATCCCACATAATCATACGGGCTTTAGAAAAGGAATGGGAACTATAGACAACATCTAAGTACTTAACTATTTAGTTAACAGAAATTTGGGGAGAAAGCAAGGGAGACTAGTCGCTTTG
>NC_046660.1:102860516-102870185 GCF_010883055.1 Belonocnema kinseyi | reverse complement strand
AATGGGCCAAGTATGGGGTATAAGAAAGAGAAGGTTCAAGAACGATTGGAGAATGAGGGTCTGGTTGTTTGATGCGTTGGTGTGGGCGGTGTTGTGTTATGGCATGGAGATCTGGGGATGGAAGGAACGTAGGAAAGTAGAGAGTATGCATGAGCGATTCCTGAGGTGGGTAATGGGGGTTAGCTGGAGTTGCCCAGGATATATGTTAAAAGAAAAGTTAGGAAGAGAAAATATGGTTACTAGACAAATTAAGAGAGCATGGAGGTTTGAAGAGAAGCTAAAAATGGGAGAGGGAAGTAAAATTGCACAAGCATGTTTCAGTGAAATACGGAACAATGAAGCGAGAGGTAATGTGGGAAATTCAAAATGGGAGGTCGAAAGGAGAAAAATAAGAAGGGTATGTAATATTCGAGAAGGGGTTATGGAGTGGCAGGACATAGAGTTAGAGCTATTGGTTAAACAAGGAGAAGAGAGATGGACAAAGATTATAGATTCGAGGTACAATAGATGGTATATGATGGTCAAAGGGTTGACGGAACCAGAATATCTGCAAAGAACAAAAAAGGAAGAAAAATGGAGTAGGGTTGTACGGTTAAGAATGGGAGAAGGAGTAAGAGCATGCAGATATTGGATGAATGAAGAGGAGAATTTATGCAGAGTATGTGGATACGAAATGGAGTCATGGGCACATGTATTAAGAGAGAGGTACAGGAGACGAAGAGGGACAGTTGAGTGTGGATGAGTGTGAAATTGGACGAAGTAAGGGAAAGCAAGGGAGTAGGGCAGAGCCAAACGGGTGATCCTGAAAAAGGACAGTAAAAAACGAAAATTTTTTTCAATATCGTGGAAAATGCATTTTTTTTATGGTAAGAGGAAACGGAAGCCCTGGAAGCTCGCTCATTTTAGGAAATAATATCTCTACTGTTACTATTGTTTATCCTACGTAATGCGAAAGAGTAGAATATAAGTAGTAGTTAAGTTAGGCTAAGGATGGAATTGTAAATATATGTACAGGGAGCGGTGGCCCTCAAACCCGTAAAAGGGAGAGATTAAATACATACATACATACAACTATCCCACTTTTGGTGGAACACTGAAATTTGGAATTAAAATTGATATTTTTGGGTTGAAAATTCAATTATTTGTTTCAAACATCGTCTTTTTTTATACAAAATTAATCTTATTGGTTGAAAATACATCTGTTTGCTTAAAAGTTCAACTGTGTATCATCCAATGCATCTATATTAGTAAAATTTCAAATAATTTGTTGAAATTCAATTGTTTTGTGCTAAATATTAATTCTTTTGACTAAAAAGGAATTATCCTATTTCTGGTTTTATATATTTATATTTTTAATTAAAAATTTATGTTTTTTAGTTGAAAACTTCACTATTTGTTTGAAAATTGATCTTCTTGTTTAGGGTTAAACTAGTTTGTTGAAAATTGATTAAAAATTCAACTGTACAATTTCAGGATGAAAAATTATATTCTTTATTAAAAATTAATTTTTTCATTTGAAAATTCGTCTTTTTGGTATGAAATTATTTTTGTTTGTTAAAATCTTATCTTATTTATTGAGGATTCAACTATTTTCTTGATTTTTGTTTGCTTGTTGAAAATTAACACCTTTAAGGGAAATTTTTAGTATATCATTGCTGGTTGAAAACTAATAGTTTTTTGTAGAGAATTAATGTTATGGGTAAAAAATTAATCTGTTTTTTATTATTCTTAACATAGATGTCCAAATTCGATTTTTTTGTCTTAGATTAGAAAAAAAAGTATTGCATAATTTACTATAAAAAAATTTGAATCGCTGAGAGATTACGCAAAATAATATGTAGAATCTGTCTGAATTTAAGTGAATTCTATTTTGTTTTAAATACTCTTTATAATATTGTTCTAGCATTGAAAATTAATTTGGTTAAAAATGCTATTATTTGTTTTTAAAAAATTTGTTAATGGAAAGTTAATTTTTGTGATTGAGAATTCATCTTTTTCGTTAAAACTTTTACTGTTCGGTGTCAAGTTCATCTGTTTTAATTAAAATTAGAAATAATCTGTAGAAAATTTTATTTTTTTGCATTGAAACTGCATCTTTTTTGTTAAAAATTATTTTATGGGTAAAAAATTAATCTGTTTTTTATTATTCTTAACATAGATGTACAAATTAGATTTCTTTTCTTAGATAAAAAAAAAAACGTCTTACATAATTTACTATAAAACAATTTTAATCGCTGAGAGATTCCGCTAAATAATGTGTAGAACCTGCCTGATTTTAATTGAATTCTATCTTATTTTAAATACTTTTTTTATTATTGTTCTTGGATTGAAAATTAATTTATTTGAAAATTCCATTATTTTAACAAAATATTTTTTTAAATAGAAAATCAATCTTTGTGATAGAAAATTTATGTTTTTGTTAAAACTTTCACTATTTGGTGTCAAATTCGCCTGTTTTGGTTAAAATTTAAAATAACCTGTAGAAAATTTCATTTTTTTTTTATTGAATATTAACTTTTATGGACTAAAAACTGAATTATTCTATTTTTGTTTAAAATTTGATATTTTTCACTGAAAGTTGATCTTTTTTAGTTAAAAGTGGAATTATTTGTTTAAAAATTCCCGTATTTTGTTGAAAATTGGTGTGTTTTGTTACGAATATAAAACTTCTCCCTTGAAAGTTCATCTTTTTGATTGAGAATTCAACTATTTTGTTGTACCATTGTGTGATAATGAAAGTGCCCGTACAACCCTATATTATGTATCTGTTGCTGGAGGTTTTGAAAATTGTGTTTTTATAAAATGAATATTGAGTATTTGGCAAAATTATCGACAGATATAAAGATCCGATACACCCATAAAACTGAACATAATTCATTCAATACCACATTTCTTAAACCATATATTATTTAAAAGCATATAACACATTGGAAGCCTATTTTATGCAGCTGTTTTGTGGTGAACGTAAAGTGCAAGGAGTTTAATGGTACTTTTCTGATATTTAGTAAAGTTAGTGTGATATTTAGTAACGTTAGTGTAATATTGGTGTATTTTTAGTTATAAGTTAATGTTTTATTTATTATTTGTATTCAATATATACATTAACATTAAGTATTATTCCTGTGAAGCATGGAGTTTGTTATAAAATTTCTTCGCTGATATAAAATGCGTTAGAAACTTTTTAAGATTTTGAATTTAATATTATATTTTCCAATCAAAGAGCGAACTGCTCGCAGTTAAAAAAATTATCAAAAAGACGTAGAATAAATACATAAAAAGCTCTTTCTTATTTTGATCCCGACTAAAATAGTTTCTGTTTTTTCCCCAAAAATTTTACAAATTTGAATGAAATTTTTGCGAAAGTTGTTTGTAGATTTTTGTAGATATACGGATTAATTACATCAAAGTGGCAAAAATGATCTAATTCTGCGACGAGCAGGTCGCTCTTGTATTCTAAAATTAATTCCTAACCTCAAAATCTCTAAAAGTTGTTATCGCATTTTACACCAGCAATGGACTTTGATAACAAAAATTATTACAAATTCCATGCTTCAAAGGAATATCCCTTAATGTTAATGTTTATATTAATAAAAAATAATAACTTAAACATTATCTTGTAATTAGAAAATGTACTAACTCTACCGATAGAAATCTCAGAGTATATACTAAAGATTCTCAAGGCTCTGAGAAGCTCTGAGAAATTTTCCGCAGGCACTCAGGTAGATATATTTAATGGTCCAGGCAGCTCGTTTAAATTCTTTGAAGGCTTTAAAATGTCCTTTCCGAAATTGAAATAAAAATACGATCATAAATAATAAGCAGAGAGGCTTAAATTGAAATAAGAATTCGATTACAAATAACACGCAGAGGCCCTATATTGCGGCGGAACGGGTGGCAAGGTGGTGGTAAAGGAGGAGCGTAGATTCGTATTATCGACTTCAAATTTGGATTCGATTATTATTGCCAACAGTGATCCAAGAATACTTGCGCATGCTTAAACTGTGTGACGCTCATTGGCTCTAGTCCGCGTACGTATTTAAAAATCAAATACAGACCCGCACCGTAGCCAATGAACGTCACTAAAATACAAGCAAGCGCAGATCAAGGCAGCTCCGTTGGGATCATTAACTTCAAACAACACGTGTAACATTCCATTACTGTCTAACTTACGGATGTCTCTGTCCAAAGATATTTTCGCTCTTTCGCACGCGTGTAGCTATCAAAGAACGAGCATTCGTGACAATTTTTTCGACATTTTCCAATGCTATCTAACCCACTGACGCCTCGTGTCGCACGCATATAAAAATGAAATCGAGTATTGTGACAATCGAAATCGACAATATCGTTTAGAGATTTTATATTAATGATTATTCATTTGTTTTGTACAAAAAATGTATCGACGGGCTCTAGGCTATCTTTTCGTTACCGTTAAGAATTATGCTAAATTCATTATGTATAAAATTTAGTAAACACGTAGACGTGTTAAAATAGATAAAAATCTTTTAACATTTCTTGTTTTGAGCGTTATAGGAGACTAAATTACATTATGAACTGTAATACAAAATGCTGGAGTTTTGAATTCCTTGGAAATGTTCCGAAAAATTATAGCTTATTTATTCCTCTTAAAAACTTAAATTTAATTATTCAATTAATTTAATTGATTAAAGTTAAATGAAGTTAGCCTAATTCTCAACGGCGACGAAAAGATAGCCTATTATTCGTAGAACCCATCGGTATAATACAAATAAAGGTTTTTTTATAATACTTCACACTAGGTGATGGTCAAATTGCAGGCAAACTTGAAGTCCCAGTATTATAACATTAAATTAGTAACTCTTACTTACTTTTATTATCATTTTATAAATAATTATCATGATCCTCCACAAAATTCTCAGTTTTTTTTTAAATTTCTGTTCCTATATTGACTTAAATTTAATATAAGAATACTCCAAACGTCATTAGCGTTAGGTGTCCCCACCTCACTTTGTATAAGGAGATACGGATTTTCTCCATTGTTGACTGTTAGCCTAAAAAACGTCTAATGTCTCAAGTTTGTAAACTTTAGAGAAACAAAACTTTAATTCATGCAAATTTTTTAAGTCAAACAAATAATATTGTATTAACCTTAAAGTCTGACCCTCGATTTTAATCGTTTAAATCGTCATTTTCGTGAGTGTTTTTTTCTAATAAAATATTTGTAGTTACAATTGTGTTTTTATTTTATTTATTTTTTATTCAGAATTATTAAGCGTGTCCGTGAACACAAAATTCTATCAAATTTAACCTAAAATATACACATATTTTTTGTAAATAGGATAATAAAACTCAAAATACATTTTGACAACAAAGTCGTCATCAGAGATATTTGTAATTAATATTTATTATTTTTTCATAAATATTAAAAAAGGATAACTTCGTAGTTTTCCCGTCGTAATTCTTATGATACAGTGATACCGCGTGTATCAGCGTACGTGCGATGATCAGGTGGGCTGGTAGTAGAATTTCTCTGACTATTTTTTTTTTAAATATTTTTACACCTTACTCAGATTCGAAGAAATTTCGTATATGTCAGAGGCCAATACAACACGATACAATAGTGACCAATACAATTAGGTACACTTACTATTAAATCGAGAAGATGATGTATTCTGCTTTGGACTTATAATTTATTACGTTACCTTACTTATTTTTGAGAGAATTAT
Organism: Belonocnema kinseyi; assembly: GCF_010883055.1. Lineage (NCBI taxonomy): Eukaryota > Metazoa > Arthropoda > Insecta > Hymenoptera > Cynipidae > Belonocnema > Belonocnema kinseyi. The sequence continues at coordinate 102,864,483 of NC_046660.1, read as the reverse complement.
CTACAGTGCCTGGTTAAAATTAGTTCTTCCTAATTTGCATGCGTTACAGATTTTAAACTTTTTAAAGGCTCGCGCTCTTTTTCAACAAACTCCTAATCTCAAATCCGCAATCCATATTTAATGTACGAACTTAATTATTATTTCTTATTTTCAGAAATTCCCCCTTTGGATTTTAAATTTTCAAATGTGATACAATAAACTTTGTTTCTTAAACATGAAATTCCTAATGATAATGTGATTGCCACTTTAGGTACTAAAGTTTGCCTGCAATTAGACTATCACCCATATAAATTATACATAATAGAAAAATTGTATATAGATTATTTGTTTTAAACCAAAAAATGTATAAAACAAATGAATATTTTATATAATACTTCACACTATGTATAAACTATACATAATATTTTTGCCTAGGAATGTTTATTACTATTTAAATTTTTACATTCTCATCAGAGAAAGTATTAGATTTGCGTAAAATTTAACCCCCCCCCCTCCTGTTTTTGTTAAATGTCGACGTTTTGAGATCCCCTGAATCCGAAAAACTGGTTGCTACGAATGTGTCTTTCTGTATGTCCGTATGTATGTCTGGCTGTGTGTCTTGTTGTGTGCACGATGACCTTTGAAAAAACTGATCTATTAGATTGGACTTTGGCACACTCGTTTAGTGTCCTAAGCTAAAGGTCAAGTACGTTAGCCAGCTATTTTGGTTGAAGATTCCAAAAGTGGGCACATATTGAATATTTTTTAAACCACTTTTATCAAAATCAAAAAATTCTCTGTACGATTCTTCATAGTATTCGAAAAGTCGAACAATTTTTCCTAATAACTTTTTCATGAAATAAAAAATTACTAGAGTTATAACATTTACAAAATTTAAAAAAAACGCACGAAAATGAACAATTTAAGCCAAATTTCGAATGATATGAAAAAAAGTAAAAAAAAAAAAGAAAAATGTTGCTTTTTGAATGTCCCACAAGATTATCATAACAAGTAATTGAATTTTCTTGAAAAATCCAAAATTCAAATTTCGACAGCATGCGAAATAATGAAAAATTCAGAAATTACCTTTTTAGGCCAAACTATGCAAAATACGGTAAAAGATGAATAAACGAAAATGTGCATTTAGAAAAAATCTGCAAATTGGTCATCAACCACTTTTTGATATGATACTTTCTTTTCCGTCTCGTATGTGGGGTTTTAAAAAACTTAATTTTTTATGTTTTAATACTATCTTTTTACGAATAAAACCAAAAACAGAACTATCAAAAAATTATTCATGACAAATAAATATTTTACATTCTCATCAGAGAAGGAGTTAGATTTGTTTAAAATTTGACCCCCCCTCCCCCTCAAGTTTTTGTCGAAAGTCCACGTTTTGAGACCCCCTAAACCTGAAAAACCGATTTTTACTAAGAGTCTGTGTGTATGTCTGTCTGTCTTTATGTCTGTCTGTGAGAACAACAACTTTTGAAAAAAATTAATCTATTTCTTCTCCTTGAGTCCACAAGTTTTTCATGATTCAAATAATCTCTGTAAACTTGTTCATTAAGGTGGTCCAAAATCATACCTGTTGAAATTTTCTTTTGATTAGAGGACATGCCACCCCCGCCCCCATTTTGTGAGGTTGCCGGAAAAAAAATTCTCTCCAAGTTTGAGCCAAAGCGGTTAATATTAAGACGTGCCGCAAAGGTCCTGAAGACAGGGGGAAATTTTGATTTTCGGAAAAATGGGATTCAGGTTTCTGGATTTAAACTTAGCTTGCTGCAGATATTAAGAATTTGTTGAGTAGTCTTTGCTCAATTATTTCCATTATATTTTTAAGTATTTTCCAACTAATTAAAAATTGTTTCAACAATTTACTTTTTTTAAATCATTTTCTTTTACACTTACTCATTGAAAGGTAAATTTTTTATGTTTGATTGGACAATGGGACATTTTTAGTTAAAAAAAGAATTAGTCAGCTTTTCTGCTTTTTTATTTAATATCCACGTCATTTAGATACTAGTACCTTATTTTGTAATAAATTATTATTTGTCTAAATAAAGTTTGTTCGTTTAAACCATTTTTTTTCGAAAATCGATTTTTGAAATTTCTGTTTTTTTTTGCAATTATTGTGGTAATTTTTCATTGTTGAGGGCAACATTTTTTGTTTTGATTTACAGTGACGTTCAAAAAATGCAAAGGTTTTTAATTCCTTTGAGAATACTAACAGCTAATCTGCGGGATCAACATAAACAAAACAAAAACTTACTTTGACGTAGATATTTAATAACCAGCAGCAAAACTAACTAAATTTAAAAAATAGAGCTATACCTCTTCTAAAGAAAAAGTTACAATTCAATAATCATAAACTGTTTATTCAATACTAAATGCTTGAAACGAAGATCATTATTCCTAAAAATGACCAATTATCCAATCAACCACAAAAAATCTACCTTTCCATGAGTGAGAGCAAAAAAAATTATTTAAGCATAAATAAATTGTTTAAACAATTGTTGATTAGTTTAAAAATACTTTAAACCACTGCACTTGACAAACAAAAATAATATACAGAGAAAAGTGAAAAACAGAGAATTTATATGTCAATTTTGGGCCAAAATATCAATTTCAGTTTTTTGGAACTCCACAAGGGGGAGGGGACCATCAAAATTTAAAGTAATTTAATGAAAATGATTGATTAGAGACTCCCCAACAAATTCTTAGTATCTACCGCAAGCTAAGTTTAAATCCAGAAACCTGAATCCCATTTTTACGGAAAACAAAATTTTCCCATGTTAATCTTATGGGATTTTCAGGGCCTTTGCAACATGTCGTGATATTAACAAATTTGTGTCAAACTTGAATGGAATTTTTTTTTTCGGCAACGTCACAAAATGGGGGCGTGGCATGTTCTCTATTCGAAAGTCGGTTTTTTGGACCACCCTATTGTTCATACTACTTGAAAACAAAAATTTTAATTTTCGATAGCTCTACAAGATTATCATAACTTTTTGGATTTTTTCGGAAAATTGAAAATTCAAATTTTGACCCCACAAAAAATAATCAAAAATAAAAAATGTATTTCGTGGTCAAACTATGCAAGATAGGCAAAAAAATGGTAGGACAAACATTGTGCACCAAAAAAATATCTACAAAATTGTTATTAATCACTTTTCTTATAGGACACGTAGTTTTCGTTTCAATTATAAAAAAACATTGAAAATACAAAAATTAAATTTTTCGATACACGACGCAAGCTAAGAAAAAATAAATATATTAATATTTTTTCACCGAAAATAGAGCAAAAAATTTTTTAATATATATTTTTTTAATTCTCATCAGAGAAGGTATAAGATTTGTGTAAAATTGGTAAAATGTCTACGTTTTGAGACCCTCTGAATCCGAAAAACAGGTTTTTACGAATGTGCGTGTCTTTCGGTCTGTGAGCACGATAATTTTTTAAAAAATCATTCTATTAGATTGGCCTCTCGTACGCTATTTCAGTATGATAAACTAAAGGTCAAGTTCGTTATCCAGACATTTCGGATAAATATTCAAAAACTAAGCGCATTTTCAATATTCGTGAGACCACTTTTTGCAAAATTCAAAAGTTTTCTGTGATGTTATTCATAGTTTTAAAAAATTCAAACAATTTATCCTTATGACTTCTTTCATGAAATCCAAAAATTACCACAGTTAAAGCATTTACAAATTTCCAAAAACACACGAAAATGAACATTTTAAGCCAAATGACGGACGATCTAAAAAGAGGCAAGAGAAAAAAAAGTTTGATTTCTAAATGCCCTACAAGATATACCTTAATAAACTTTTTAATTTTCTTGAAAAATAAAAAATTCCAATTTTGAAAGCATAAAAAATAATAGATAATCCAAAAATTACATTTTTTATGCAACAATTTCACAGTATTACAAAGATTCTCAAATATATAAATAACTTTTCAAATAAATAAATAAATAAATATGTGTAT
>NC_046660.1:102816164-102860416 GCF_010883055.1 Belonocnema kinseyi | reverse complement strand
ATTGTCCAGGGTTGGTCCCGAAGAAATTAACCCCCAAGCGGAGGTGTGAAAACCGTGCCGAAAGCTGAATGGCACCTGGGTGAGGTGTCTAGAACGGTGACTTTGGGATACCAGTAAGCAGCCTTATCCTTGCATGCGGGGTTCTACAAGGATGGACGAACCCCTTTCCCTAGTTTCTCGTGGGAACAACAATGACAACACCAAACATCGTTGTAGTAAGTGCGGTTTAAAACAACAGAACGCGCAAGGCTCCCGACAATGGGTCGGCCAAAAATGCCGACCACTCTAGAGCTGGGGCAACCAATGAAAATGGATCTAATGCGCTGAATGGGAGGGATCCCACGACCTTTAGGTGGACAGAGCTAATAAATCACGACTTGCTAGAGTGCTACGATGCGAGTGTGGCCCCTGAACGGGGTTACATGGCACGGCTGCATGCTCTGTGGTACGAGGAACACCCGAAGCTATCACACTTTTCGCAGCAACGTCTGCGAAACCATGCGGAACTACTTCGAAAAAGGGGCTATGTAAACGGAACGCCTACTCTACCAAAGCTAGAACAAGCCGACAACAGAGAAAGAGAGGCGACACTAAGACCAAACGCGAGCAGGCAACCAAAAGAGGAAGAGCGATGCTTTATCACCCGGAGAAACATCAACACCAAGGTTTCTCAGAAGCCTAAAGATCTGGCTGAAATGTATGACGAGCTTCGTGGATATTTTTCCGGAGAATCCGACCTCTGGGCTATATATATATAGGCTGGGAAAGACAGTACGCGTCCCGCATTCAGTGTGTGATTGACTACATTACATCAGGCAGGAATTTTACCGCTAAGGTTCGAAAGTTCGCGCGCGAACTCCGGACCCATTATCACATACTTAACAAGTCAAAGCTGCTGTCCATCAGGCAGCATATTGTGGAGAGAATAAAGATACTTTCTGACTCTAAGAGAAGTCTAGAGCGGAGGGGGAGGTGGGTCAGAGAAAATCAACAGTTTCTCTCTGACTCACCTCGACTCTTCGAAAACCCTCTAGTTACTGTCGACCACCCGCCCAAACCAGAGGAGGTCGATGTATTTTGGAAAAAAGTCTACGAAGTGCAGCATACACTGGACGAAGACTCAGAAAAAAAAATAGCTTCAAGGAGCTATGCGATGCCCTAATAACACCCGATAAAAAATGCCCACCCATCACTGCCGAGGATTCCGGAGCGGTTGGTGGAAGGGCGCACAATACTCCTGCCGAAAATAGGCAACTTAGCTGACCCGAAGAATTACAGGCCAATCACTTGTCTGAACACACTGTATAAGATATTCACAGCAATCCTAAATTGTAAAATTGTTAAATTGTTATTGTTCAGGCAATTGAACCTGTGTGGCAAGAAATGTATGAATAAAGAGGCTCAAAGAAAGGCGTAGCAGGATGTCGGGAGAACCTGCTCATCGATAAATGTGTCTGTAAAGATGCAGCATTCTAGCAGCGTGACATATCGATGGCCTGGATTGATTATTGGAAAGCTTTGGATTCGACTTCGCATAGACTTATCATGTGTCTTTTGGAAATTTTATAGGTTCATCCTCAAATAGTTAGGTGCATAGAGAGATTGATGCCGCTTTGGAAAACCAGATTTACTATCTCATCTGGAAAAAATCGTGTGACAACTAACAAGGTCACCTTTCAGAGAGGGGTCTTTCAGGGCGACACTATGAGCCCACTCCTCTTTTGCCTTACATTGTAGCCACTCCGACGGGTATTTGTGCGGCAAACCTGCAGATCGAAAGCACAAGGTCACTCATGTATTTTACATGGACGATCTTAAGATCTATGCTAAAAATAAAGAGCAACTACATCTAGCTCTAGGGATTGTCGAACGAAATACTAAGAAAACTGGAATAGAATTTGGGTTAGACAAATGCGCCAAGGTTTATTTGAAGCGAGGAAAACCTAATGGCATCCCTGAAGATCCTAAGCTCTTGGATAGAAACGCTATATGACACCTTTGCGCTGAAGAGATTTATACATACCTGGGCGTGCTACAGAGCCGCATTTAGGATGTAACATCTATAAAGGATACTCTCCGAAGCAGATACAAACGTCTTATCCGGCATAATTGGTTTTTCGAACTGTCGGCAAGAAACAAAGTATCTGTAACGAACATGCTTGCCGTCCCGGTAATACTCTATTCATTTGGAGTAGTTCCATGGACGAAGAACGAGTTCAGATCCCTTGATATCGGGATAAGAAAGGTTATGCATATGAAAAAGCATGCATCTTAAATCTTCCGTTCCGTGACTGTACATCTCACGCCGTCAAGGTGGTCGCGGAATATTGAGTCTTGAATGTCTTCACAACAGGATTATTCTGGATACAGCACATAGAGTTGCAAATGGAAGAGACCCTCTTCTTAAAATGGTCAGTAATCACAAAGAAATGGGCAAAGGAGCGTTTCTGTACAATGCAGCGGAGGAGGCTGCTGAAACACCCGGACTTAACTTCAGTATTAGGGGTGAGAAAAATTCATCAAATCTTATCTATCTCGAATACTCACTCCTGAGAGCCTGGATTAAGAAAGCACAAGAGAAAACTTTCCTGAACAAATCCTCGATAAGTGGATGCACGTTATCTTCCACAGAAATGTGGAGGATCAGTCAATGTCGCATGAGCTAACGTTTGCTTTCCTTAAGTCGGCCGGATTAAGGTCTGGTGCGGAGGGTTTCATTTTGGCATGCTAAGACGGTGTCATTTCCACCTTAACATACCGTCGCCACATTTTGAGCCAAGGCATTCCTGATGATAGCTGCAGGGCGTGCCATGCACACCCCGAGCATTTAGCTCACATACTATCTAGTTGTTCAACTCACGCGGGAACGTCCTACATTCAAAGGCACAATGCGGCACTAAGGGTGCTTTATTACCATCTCTGTCACTCTTAAGGCATTAACCTTAATATCACTCCTTTAAATGCTCCTAGGGAAATTGAGTCAATTGTCGAGAATGGGAAGTGCCGTATATACTGGAACTTTATATTCTCGACAATTGTTTCTGTTGCTCACTCGAGGCCTGACATGGTTCTTCTTGACTTCGAGAAGCGAACCATGTTCGTTATCGAATTTTCGGCACCAGCTGACAAAAGCATCATAGCCAAGGAGAATGAAAAGAAAGAGAGGTATCGAGATCTTATAAGGGAGTTGCAACGATTGTACCCGGAATATTCTGTTAAACTAATCGTCCTTATCAACGGCGCTCTTGGAGGTGCTAAGTTTTCAATCGCTAATGGCCTAAAAAGTATCCCTGCCAGTCAACAATGTGCTAAAACACTTGCGGGAAAAATGCAGAAGGCGGTAGTCCTTGGGTCGCTCCGTGTTTTTAGGGTGCATGTGGTCCAAGCATCGGTGGAGGATCAGCAAATATAAATAGTCAATATAGGCTGCCAGCACTGGTTCAACACTGGGCCGATTAAAATGCCGACATTAGCCCAATAACTTTAGCCGACCTTTGGCTGTCAAAATTGGACCAACACTGGGCCGTATATTTAGCTCCGGTAATTCGCACTTGGGCAACTACAGCTTTAAAAAGTCTATGCACAAAGATCGAGCGCGTAGCACGACGTAAATACATTATCGATCTGTCTACCGTTACGGAATTTTCCATAAAACTGATATGGTCAGTGCAAAAATCCTTATTAGAATCTATTAAATACATTAACGATTAGGGTAAAACGTTTTTTATATTTTCACTATTTATATATTTATTATTGAATTGCTCTTTCTATTTATTCAATAAATACTTTCATACAGTTAAAAAGTTTACGTCCTTTAAAAATATCAATTTGTTAATAAATAAGCTTTATTTTATTAGGATTATTATTTTAATATATTATACTCAATTCTAATTTGATTTTATTTGGATAATATTTTGTGAATTCATAATGAACAATTTCTACAAAATGTCATGAATTATTTTTAAATCTCGAATTGTCCAAAAAAGCTTGCAATATTATTTGACATAACATAACCTACAAAAACACTTATTTATTTAATGAAAATACTTGAAACATTATCAGAATATAATAATAAATGTATTAAGTTCTAATTGCAATTAAAATGTTTGAGGGAATAATCTGGTAAAAAGTCAATGACAAGACTGTTAAATGAACATATGGATTTAATAATATTTAATATAATGTATATATTTATTATGATTGAACTGAACATCATATATACATTTATGCGTTTGAATAGTTCATTTGTTGCTTACTCTTAAAAGATTTTTTCTCGCTGAATTCAAACCCTAATAATTTTATTAAAAAACTTAATTTTAAAGGAGATTTCGAATTAAACAGTTATTTATATTATTACAAACCTCATTTCAAAAATGAACATACTATAAACTATTAAACTCTATGAACAAACGTACCGTACTCATGACGCACAGTGGGAGGAAATTCACTTTTTTCGTTCAACTTGACGTTCCGAACTTTTGTCTCCTCTGATAAAAAAGAGATATTTCGGGTTTCACTCGTGTAAAAAACTACGAATTGTTTGTCGAAGTTTCGTAAACATTGCAGTTCACATCTTCAGAGCTGATCTGAAACTGAGGTATCAGGTCATTTGTTCTTAGGTATACTCTCTACGATGCCTGTGATTGGCCAGAGCGCCCCACCGTGGGGACTGGTCGAACTTGATTGGCCAATCAAGTCTTTTATTTTTAATCCGGGAGAACGGAAAGCCAAATCGGATTGGTATTATATCCATTGTCCCTATTGATGTTATTAGGGTCTTTTAAAATTTCGATTGCTTCTCTATGTTTTCTTGGAAATTTGTTGTGCGTTTTTGCAATGACTGTTGTTTCTACATGATGTTCAGCTAATGCTGATTGCGTGAAATGTTTTAGTTTGACTTTACTCTCATGTTCCTCAATACGCTGGCTCACAGCTCTCTCGGTTTCTCCAATACAGACTTCGTTACAAGAACAAGGGATTTTATATACTCCTGGATCACTGAGGGGTGCCTTTTTATCTTGAGGGTTATTTAGTAGTTGTCCTATTTTCTCAGGTGGTTTAAATATGGTTTGGATATTGTGTTTGTTGAGAATTCTTCCTATTTTTTCTGTGACACCTTGGATATAGGGTAGGGTGGTGGCCATTTTTCTCTTTCTTTCGTAGATTGTGTTGACTTGCTTTTTTGAGTGTATTTTCTTATTGCTTCATCAATTTGTTTGTTTGAATAATCGTTCTGTATTAGGATTTGTTGAACGTTTTGTAATTCCTTTTGTAAGTTATCTTTATCTGTTATGGAGACAGCTCTGTATGTAAGGGAATTGATGACCGATTGTTTTTGAGATGAGTGATGGTGGTAGAAGGTATGTGGGTATCTGTTTGTATGCGCGGATTTTCTGTAAACTTCATGTCCTAATGTGTTATCAGATTTTTTGTAAACTAATTCGTCCAAGAAAGGCAATTTTCCGTTTTGTTCTATTTCCATGGCGAACTGTATATTAGGATGTAATTGATTGATAAAATCGAAAAACATATTTAGTTCATCTCGTCCATGTAGACAGATGACAAATGTGTCATTAACGTAACGGAACCAAAATTCTGGTTTAAGTTTGGCTTGGTTGAAGATTTTAGTTTCTAGATGTTCCATAAAGACATTGGCTATTACAGGTGAGATTGGGGATCCCATTGCTGCCCCTGAGGTTTGTTCGTGGAATTGGTTATTGAAAGAGAAATATTATTGAGACAGTGTTCTATCAACGGTACGAGCTCGGAAGGGAAGTTTGTGAAAGATTTAATAATATCAATTGTATCCGAGAATGGTACTTTCGGAAAAAGAGATACTATGTCGAAACTCACTATGATGTCTTGGGGTTGAATGTGAATCTGTTGTATCTTTTTAATAATGTAAAATGAGTTTTGGACGTGAGTGATGGAGTTTCCTGTAAAAGGATTTAGTTTTGCAGCGAGCAAGCGTGCTAGGTTGTAAGTTGGTGAGTTTATTGCGTGGACGATCGGTCTGAGTGGAATGTTCTCTTTATGGATTTTTGGAAGCCCGTAAAGTCTTGGAGAGATGGGGTTAGTAGGTATTAAGTTTGATATTGTTTGGCTGTCAAGTTTAGAGTCTTTGAGAAGAGTTTGTGTTTTACTATTGTTTTTGTGGGGTCCTTTTTAAGTTTTTTGTATGGATCGTCGGAAGGTCCATGATTTTGTTGTTATAGTCTTCTTTATTCATTATTACTGTTGTGTTGCCTTGTCTGTAGGTAATATTATGATATCTTTATTATGATGGAGTTCTTTAATTGCAGTTTTTTCTTGTTTTCTTAAGTTTGAGGAGGGAACTAGAGCTTGGCGTAAAATATTGGCCGTCCTACGTCGTATGTCCTTCGCTTTTCGGATAGAAGGGTATATATTATGAATTCTAAATTGCTGATTATTTCTTCTTTCGGGATTTTCCATGTAGCTACAGCAAAATCATGTCCAAAATTATGACCTGATACCTCAATTTCAGGTCAGACCTAAAGATGTGAACTGCAATGTCACGAAACGTCGGCAAACAATTCGTAGTTTTTTACACGAGTGAAACCCGAAATATTTCTTTTTTGTCAAAATGAATCATCGTGAAAGCACAAAATCTATTTAGTCTCCTCTATTTGTTTATTAATAATTTTTTAACTCAAAGTATGGAAAACTGAAATTTTGTAGATAACAATTTTTTACGCCCTAATAACTGATCAGAAAAAATTTATATTGTCTTAAAAGAATATTTAGGGACTCATAGAATACAAATAATTTGTTTATTATTCTATTTATTTGTTATGAACTAAATTTATGAACAAATTCAACCAATAGTCTTATTATCGGTAAGAATAATATTTTGCTAAAAGTGTTTTACATTAATCTAGAAATGTCATTTAATAACGCAGCTATTATAATATTTTATAATAATCATTGTTATAAACAGTCCTTGTGGAAAAATATTAGAATTTGAGATTTTTCAAATTAGAATTTCCTTCAATCGCCAGAACAACTTCAGATATGTATTGAAATAATAGATATTTAATGATATTTGATGTCCACAATATTTGAGAAGTTAACAATCGCCATTGTTATAAATAATTCTCGGGGCAAAATATACAAATTTAAGGTTTTATCAAACTTCTAATTTTCTTTAAGCGCTAGAACGGCTACGGATATTTCTAAAAAAATGTATCATTGATAATATTTAGTAAAATATAACAACTTAAATATTTATGAACAATTTACATGAGCAAATTCCAAATGTTGCCAGTTTCACTTGGAAAAAGTCAGTGGTTATTGTTAATTTTTATAATATTTTTGTGACTAGCACTCATTCGTCCAATAGTTTAAAACATTTCCAGTGCAAAAAAATGTTCTATGCGAAAGGGCCAACATTTCGAATTTGTTTATCTAATTTATTGACAAAAATTTAAATTGTTATATTTTATCAAATGTTATTGAATATTTATTATTTTAAGGAATAGTGAAATTGTTCTGGCGATTGAAGAAAATTATATTTTGAAAAATCACAAATTCTAATATTTTGCTATAAGAATGGTTTATAAAAAACGTTATTATAAACTTTTTATTTCTTTTGGTTATTCAGTGTAATTCCTACATTGATGTCAAGCACTTTTACTAAAAAATTTTGTTTATTGAGAACAAGATTACTTGTAAATTTGTTCATAAAAAAATAATAGTTTATAGCCTGTTTATTTCAGAAATGAGATTTTTAATAATATATTTAACTATTTATTTCAAAATCTCCTCTAAATTAAAATTTTGCAATAAAATTATTAAGGTTTCAACGCAGCGAGAAAAAAGGTTTCAAGATTAAGCAACAAGAAATTATTGAACTGTATAAATGTATGTATGATGTTCGGTTCAATTTAAATGAATATATACATTATATGAACTGACATCAAATCCATTTGTTCATTTAACAGTCTTGTCATTGACTTTTTACCAGATTATTCCCTCAAACTATTTAATTCCAATTACCATTATTTTTTAAAAATATTTGCTTCTAAACTTTAAATTGTTAATATTTTGAAGGTACCAAAATTCTTTACTATGCAACTTAAGTTGAAGTCTTACATATTTCAATTATTATTATATTGATATTGGATATAAGTGATATATTTTTTATTAATTCTTCTGATCATGTATGATAGCGAACATGCTAACGAACGTCCCCACACACTTTTTTTGTGTTTTCTTATCAGAAAATTTTTGATATTGCTAACAACGTGCGTGTATATTTCGAGGTTATGTGTGTTACAATTCACGCGAGCTTTACTTCCAAACTACACAATATTTTTGGCCGAAAACTTTGGACTTACAAATAAACATAGTAACTAATCTCCCGGTACTAACCGTATTTGCTGGTAATCAAAAAAGTTTATTTCATAAATAATTTCCAGATTATCAGAAAGGCAGAGATGAAAAACGACGTAACCTCAAAATAATGCATAGAGGAGAGTACTCGAGTATGAGGTATTCTCGTATTATGAGATAGCAGGGTATCAGCAAAACTAAGAGACCCACTCTGTTGGTTCTGTCACTAACTTTTGGTCCTTGAATAAAAAGTAATTTGGTGGTATAGTCCATTTTTCATTGGGCTTCAAAAGATTATAGGCGAACTTTTTGTGAAATCGATGGTGGTCGAGTTCTTGGAAGGGAATTCTTTAAGCCCTATTTATTATTCATTAAATATGTATTTAGCAGTAAAGTTTGTCTGGAGTGATGGGCATTGAATAACTAAGTAGGAAATTTATCTGTAGTGTTGGAGTTTTTCATTGTACAGGTCAGGCATGGTAGGTACGCAGTTGCACGATATGGTTCTCATAATATGAGATACCTGTGGTTCTTATAACACCATGGCTGCGCGGGGGAAATTGGTTAAAAAAGTGTTTGTGACTACTGCAAAAACTAAATATATCTAAATAGTAGTAAATTTATATTTCGGAAACATAGTATAAAGTTTTTCATTAAAAATAATACTTCATTTTGAATTTTATTAGCTATTTCCTGGGGTATCTCATATTATGAGAATAGTTTGACGAGTTTGGAAAAGGCACTTTTTTTGTATTTTCAGCATAAAAAAATTTTAATAAAATTTTTTATTTGAGGTTCTTATGGCAAACTAAATTTCCTTTAAAATGACCTATATTACTTTTTTATTCAGTCCATAGAATTCCGACAATCACGCCAAACAGAGCTGGTATCTCCTATTTAGGTACTCTCCTCTATGCATACAATTTTTATTTAGCACAATATATTTTTTTTGTTATTATTCCTCAAAAAGAGTCCGGGGACGTCTGTTATGATATTTTATAGCATCTCCGAATTCAGTTTCTAAAAATTTTCATTTTGTGGAAAAAAAGCCGGGGAAACTGTTAGTATCACATGCCCTTAAGGTCTTAAATATTATTAATTTTTTTATCAGTTACATTCATAATTTTAACCATAAATAATTTTTGTTGCTTTAACAAATAATAAAATCAATAATATCAGCAAAATAAATCATAGAAATATAAAGTTCGAACTGCTTTCAAAATGTATCTCAAAATTAAATTTTTATTCATGTTAAAGTACATATTTACATGACTTTTTCTTTTTTTATATAATAAGTAATAGTTACTCTTATTTTTTCATATTTTTTATGTTTATTTTCAAACAGCATCAAGTTTTTAATTATTTTTGTTTTTTCTTAATGCAATTCAATGCAAAAGTCAGACCTACTTTTTGTGGCACCATCTGTTGGATTGGTTTGACCGACATCCCCCCTCCGGAACGTAAGAGCACTACTACCGCATACACAGGAATGGTCGAGACAGGGGGCTGCTCTGTACTTATAAGCAATCGTTTCAAAACTCCCGCCGAAATACCGTCATTTTCTATACATTTTCGTCTGCTATACGACATACGACCAAGAACCAGCTTCCCTCTACGGCACCAGTATTACTGGTAATAACATTTTTTATTGCTTTGAATATTTAAACCATTCCTCAATGCTGCAATATAATTATAAATATAATATAACTTCGTCTTATTCCTTCGAACGAATTTAATTTTCTAAATATGTTGCGCACGCAAGAAATTAAATAACCAACGAATTCTTTTGTTTCCGCATTTGTATTTCCGGGGGAAAAAAACGTTGGTATTTCAAATTAATTCTTTATTATGAATAAATTTTAATGTATATTGTAATAGCTTCAAATCCTAAAATCCTCAATAGATGGTAATGTTTCAATAATAATCATTTTAAGCTCGAAAAGAAAAAACAAAATCAAACGTTTTTATATATTTTGTGATTTGTTTGTTTTCGCAATGTTGGCAGCAATACTTATATTAAGATGGTGGCGGTCCGTTGCGGTTCGTTTTCGACGCGTACAGACGTGTACAGGACCAGTACCAGTTCCTTGCAAAGCCGGGCTGGAATACGGTTTCTTCGGCTTGTGATAGCGGGCAATCGTGTTATATCCAGGATTGGTATACGCGAAGAACACTTTCGGTGAGGACACCAATTAATAAATCCTGGTGCGTCTGAAATGGCTGCGAATATCCTCACTTTGATAGGTAAGAGAATTATAACCTTTGTAAGCGAAAAATCAGCTTCGCTTTTGTGACTCTCCACCAATCTTCAGCTTGGCTTCTTTTCGCTGTCTGTGAATTTGGCATAATTTGCACACTATATTTTTTATTTCCTAAGTTTTCGTAGAGTGTGTCAATATATATTATAAAGATACATTTGGCGGGATACACAACCACTCACACGTGCGTGCAACATGTTTCAACGACACGATGAAACGATTATGCGCACAGCTGTGGATTCCTTATTTTGACTTGTTCAAATGGTTCAGACTTGTTTAATTAATTTATGTAATAAATAACTTAAATTTTTGAAATTTTATGAAATTTTGTTGTGGATTTAAGTATCGGGACGTCCGTAAAAGGGTCATGTTTACTTTTAATAGTCGTGTCAATTCTAGCTAATTTTTTCTCAACCTTCTAATATTGTTAGAATTTAATGAAAGTAGGATAAATGTAATAACAAAATGAACGCTTTCTTGGTTAAATTAATTAGTTCGCATTATATATTTGCAGTGTGTAACCTACTTCGTGTTGGAGGTTAGGTTACCCAAGCTATTTTGAAATTTCCAAATGATTCCTGTCATTATTTTTAAAATTGTTTCCAAAGTTTCTTAGATAGCATAGATTGGTTTCATTCTGACACTTTGTTTTTATTTGAATATAGAATGGGCGTACTCATTTATTTCAGAATCAAATTTATTTGTAAACGTCAAGTATTACTTGCACCATACTGTTCCTAACCTATTTGGTTAACCTTTATGTCGTTAGTTTTACGTTTGAAATGCTTGCAGGCGATTTCACAGTTACATCAACACTCCAATAAAATAGTAAATTAATTATTTTCAAACTTAAATAACTGAATCATACCACAGCTTTGTATATATCTTTTTATCTTAAAACATAAACTATAAAACTTTGTATTCAGTAAAAATTGTCACAGAATGTTCGAATAATTATCCTGTATTTATTAGTTTAAACTTAAATTTGTCGTACAGAGTGGCCACCCAAAACTTAATCCCTGGGATAGGATAGTTAACATATTTTCTCCATCAAAATTTATAAAAATAAGTATCTTGTAGGAATTCCAAAAATATTTTTTCTTGTATTTCGGTGAACCTGTATTAACTATTAAAGTGTCACTTGATATCGCATAAAATTGTTATAAAAATTATAATATTAATTAAGTATCACTAAATTTTGAAGCTTACATTTTTAAGTATCTTTATTTCTAATTCCTTTCTACGTTAAACAATGCAGCTTGTTTAAATATTAATTATTATTTGCACCTTAAAAATTTTTAGATTTGAACATTTCTGATTGAATTGTTTAAAATTGTATAGTCCTACACTTTATAAATTAGATACTACCAAATTAATTGTCTTTCAAAGTATTTTGAATGAAAGTATTCTGTATTGTACAATTTTCCGTTTTTAAAAACTATTTGACAATTTTAAATTAAAGACCTTCAAATTCAAGATTTTAAAATTAAAAAGTAGAAAGTTTAATTTTGATATAATTGAACAATGTTGAATGGAATAGTTCAAGTTTATTTCGAGTGCAAACATAAATAGGTAAACATGTTAAATAAAAAAAGTTGCAGACTTTTTTATTTTCAAATTTAAATACTTGAAACTGTACAATTTTAAATTTAAATCCATGCTGGTAAAGTATTTTCAGTTCTTTAGTTTATTAAAACCTGTCGTAATTTCATACTCTTAAATTAAAAATGGTTCACTTTGCGGTTTTAATTAAAAATACGCACTTGGGTTTGTGTGTGTGTGTGTGTGTGTGTATAGAAATATAGATCATTTAAAATTCTATGAATATAAATTAAATCAAAATGATGTATTAAAGTTTCTTACACAAAAAGTTAAAATCTCTAGAAACCTTTGAGTTTTTAGAGATCCTTGGATATTTAATAAAATCCTTGAAATCTCGAGAAATTCCTTCAAATACCTTAAAATCGATTAAAACCTGTGGAATCGTAAAGAATATACAAATCTACAAATCCATTAAAATGATATTAGAGCCCTAAAATATAATTTAAATCAAACTTATGCATTACAGTTCTCTATTAAAAACATTAGAAAGCCTGGAAATTCCTTTAAATGCCGTAACTTTGCTTAAAATATGTGGAAGCGTAAAAAATCCCTTAATTCAATAAAATTTAATTTATTTTTCCAGAGTTCTCTACAAATTCCTTGAAATGTTTGGAAATTCTTTGAAAATATTGATATTTTTTGTATCTCTTGAAATGACAGTGAATCTATGTCTTGACCTGGAGTTTTGAAAATTTTTGAAAAACTTACAAATTTTCCATTTTGGGTTTTAATTTTTAAGCTTAAATCTTTAATTGACCAAATCTTAAAATGCAGTCTTAAAGAATTAAACAATTAAAAATTAAAAGCGTTTGAAGTTAAAATTTTGTGATAAAAAACAGTTTTATTTCATCAACTGTAAACATAAATGAATCAATTATTTTTAAATGGATCTGTCTTTTAAATATTAAAATATAAATAATAACTGATCTGAAAAAAACGAATATAAATTAGTTCAAATTGAAAGTTTTTCAGATAGCGACTGTTTAAATTCGAAAGTCTTCCCTTAGAAAAATATAAACGTGCGATTATAACTTTATAAACTATTTTCTACTTAAAAATAACTTTATAATTATATATTCGTAATTAGAGGCTTTTATTAAATTTCAAATATTGTTTCATTTTAAATTATTCATTTTTTGTTAGCAATACTTGACTGTTCATGCAGGGCGAGTAAATTGTAACGAAATATTTAGATGTAAACAATTTGTAGCTGAATTGTTTGACATAGAGAGCTTTAAATCGTTAGAATTTCTAAGAACTTTTATACTTTAACGTTACAATTTCAATTGTTCTATTTAAAAAATGTTTGATTTGTAAGTTAAATTGTTGAATTTTCATGTATAATTAACAATTGAACACTTATTATTTGTAGAAAAAATTTGAGTAATTTTAAGAGATATTCAGAAGTTCTAAAGATTCAAAATTCAATTGAAACTGGAAATCATGTCAAGTATTTAAACGAAGTTTGTGAAATTGTTTTCAGAACTTCTACGCATATTTTAAAATATATCGATTTTTTCCTACAATTTTTAGAAAATAATGCAAATATAAGAAAAAAATCCTTAAAATCTTCCAGATTATTTTTTATCAATTTTGAAAATCTTTTTAAATATTCTGTTAAATTCAATTCATTTCAAAAGATATTTAGAAGTTCTGAAAAATATTTAAAATAATTTTAAATTTGGAAAAATGTAAACAAAACCCTTTTAGATTTCTCAAGATTTTGAAATCAAGTTTTAAAGCTTCTCAAGGATGATTAAACTATTTAGAATCATAATAATGTAAATTCTAATTTAAGAACCGTGAAGTTAAAAAAATTGAAATTTCTAAATTTGAATGTTTCTTGCTTGAATTTACCTAAAATAATATAATTTCAAAAATATTTTAAGTTTATTGATTGATTCTTTCATTTAGAGTATTGAAAATGTTAACGTGTATTTATATCTTTCGAAGTCTGAATCTTGGAACTTTATAATAAATAAAAGCTAAAAATTATAAACTTGGCAGTTTATCCGAATTTCATTTAAGTTTATTCAATTGAAAACTATTTGTGTGGGCATTTTAAATACAACCTTTTTTAATTCAAAAACTTTTAAACTTCAATTTTAAACGTTTAAAATCCAAGAGTTCCACTTTAAATGATTTAATTTGTTGTTCATTATTTCAAGTGGAAAAATATTTAGAATAGACTTAAATTTTTTAACTTTTATTGACCACGAAAAATGTTTGGGAACCGGGAAATCTTTTTAATCCCTTGATATCCTTGAAAAACGTAAAAATCCTCTAAAATTCTTTGAAAACGGATGAATTTTCCCAAAATTAGTTAAAATATGTTTGAAAATCTTTAAAATGATGTTAAATTTTTATATACTTATTATAACCTGATTTTCTTATAATGATTTTCCGTAATGATTTTTCTAGAATCACGAAAAAATTATAAGAAATTCATTAGAGGAAAAGCATTATAGGCCTATACTGAATTTGATATAATATTTTTTTCGTAAGGCGGAATTGCAAGGTATTTTAAAATACCTTGTCACTTTTATAATAGATTTAGGACGTTAAATAAAATGACGTGCTTTTTTAAAAAAATTCTAATACAAATTTTTTTTTTGTCCAGAAGGATCTCGTCAGGGACGGCGCAAACAGGTTTTCAAAGGCATTCCAGGTAGGACTTTACATGAGTATGAGCATAACCTTAATATGTAGTTAAAAGATGCTAAAATAGAAAGTATTATTCGTATCTTTAAATTTATTGTAAACCTTTTTTCGTATGCAAATCTTAGGTTTACAGAAAATTACCACATCTTCTTTACAGACTTCTAATACTAAAGTTAAAAAGGTAACCTAAATGAGCAAAAATTTGTGAAAGAATAGGCCTGAATGTTCCCATAGACACGCATCATAACAAATAGAAAAAAAATTGAAATCGAAATTGAAAATTGAAAAAAAATTGCACGTATGAACAGCTTTGTATTACGCATAGTTTTGACGGTACTTGTGAATCATTCCAAGTGTTAATATTACAAAATTCATAACGATATACATAATATTTAAAATTATTTTAAACCTGAAACAGATTTTCATTGCTTCTTCAGTGTTCATTAAAGAAATTATGCTACAGATATTTAAAATTAATTTGATAAAAGTAGATAAAATTCAAAAGTAAAAACTGTTCTTTTTAAGTTTTAGCCACATTAAAAAAATAATAATTTGGGCCTAAATTTATTTTTCTCAGAGAAATTAGGACAAACAAAAGTTTAATCGATTAAAGAACATAATGAAATAATTTTTTTAAAATTAAAAATGTTTTATTAACATGCATTGCAAGTTTTGAAAGGTAACGGTAGCACGAGACACGTTTATACAAAGAAATAGCAATGTTAAGGCATAACGCCATATTGTGTCAAACATTGTATTAAAATTATTTTATCGTCTTATTTTTTCACTTTAAGTTTCAATAAAATTCGATTATTAAATTAATAGCTCATGTCACAGCACATAAATTTTGAAGTTTTAAAATTTAACAAGAACACTATATTTATATCCCTTGAATTCAGCGCAATTGTTCTGGTTCAAGTGATTTTAAATTTCTGATTACATTTTTTTACCTTATCATAGGAAAGGCGTTACGTTTGGTAAACTTTGGTATTTAGTATTGTTATCATAATTTTGATCAAAAACATTAATCTCATTTATGGCAAACAGGTCATGGCGACCTGTTTTATTTACAAAAATTAAAATAGTAATTAACTTTTTAGTCGATCGAATGATAGTTTTTGATCTACTACTCCAAAACCAAAACGGTTTTCATTTTGGTTTTGGCCTAGTAGATAAAAAAATATGTCATATCATCGACAAAACGTCTTAAACGAAAATAGTCAGTAGGAAAATAAAATAGGCTACAAGATTCGAAAGTAATTCCAAACCATGAAAATCTAATTTTTCTTATCATTTAATCACTGATATAATAAAAGAAGTATATAACATATCAAATTTTATTCTTTATTACAATTCCACGTGCGAAGTGGTTCAATTTGAGCCATCCCCGGGGGAAATAGACCAAAAAAAAAACTTTCAGTATAGGGGTCTGAAAAATCAAATTTCCTTAATTCTTATTTTTGCACCACTGTTATAAAAAAAGAAGGATATAACGTAGCGAATTAAATTTTTCATTACTATTTTACATGCCAAGAGCTTTAATTTAAGCCGTCCCCGAGGAAATTCAGACTGAGTAAAAGCTTCCGGCATAGGGGACTAGAAACCAAATTTCCTCATATTTTTCTTATTTTTAATCACTGTTATAAAGAAAAAAGAATATAACGTAGAAAATTGTATTGTTTGTCGCAATTCTTCGTGCCAAGAGCTACAATTTCAGCAATCACCGAAAAAAATCGGATTTTAGTCATTTTAATTCTCTATTCCGTTCTAAATTTATAATTATTTTTAGTGATTGAAGGAATTTGGCAACATTTTTAATCAGCGTGCAAAACAAGTATGTAGAATTAAACTAATAACATGCTGAAAGTTATTTTTTTTTAACTAAAAATAACAACTGCTGCAGTGAGATTAGACATGCTGCCACGTGACCAATTACTACATGTTTATTATATTAGACGGTTTTATAATTAAAAAAATTAACATATTTTCTTGAAAATTTGTTATGATTCAAACATATATGCATAAATGTACGTCTTTCTGGCCCATTAGAGATTTTATTTTTCTTAAATAGTGTAATTTTATTAATTCTGAATTTGGAATATAACTGAGAGCAGGATTTCAGTCCCCTGGCTGAAATGGACTGAATAAAATTGCATGATTTAAACAAAATGAAAACTAAAATGTAACTAGATAGACGTGCCCTGATATATTTTGAACCATTTATAAGTTTAAGCACCAGGAAATTGCTGAAAATATTACATATTCAAAAACGGGAATATCTTCGACACTTTTATCGACAAAATGGGCACTTTTCTTGTAGATCGTCACAATTTATATTCTGAAATAACACACTTAATAAATCACAGACTTTGCACTCTTTTCCCTAATCCTCTCTTTTCTCATTTTTTAAAAATTCCTCTTTTTCCCTGGTTTGCAGTAAAATTAGACTTTTTCTCGTATTTTTGCCTAAATGATAACTGAATTAGATGAACCTAATAAAAAATTCAACTCTTTATTCCTAAAAGTCAATTCGCCTTAATTGAAAAGTCTGCTCAAATATTTTTTTGGTTCATAATTCATCTATTTTGGTCGAAAATTCGAGTATTTTTTTAATTGGTTCTTTTGGATTGAAAAATCATCTTTTAGAAGAAAAATGCTTTTTTGTTGTTAAAAATTCGTCTTTAAGTGTTGAAAGTTCTTTTTTTTTTATTTAAACATAATGTATCATATTTTTAGGCCAAAATTCATCATTTTTGGTTAAAGATTCTGCTATTTGGTTTAAAATTTATTTATTTTGTTAAAAAGTTAACTACTTTTTTAAAAAGAGGTATTTTTTTGGTTGGAAGTTAATTGTTTTGATTTGAAATGCTTACTACAATATTTTGGGTTCAGAATTCATCTCTTCGTTAAAAATTCTACTATCTGTTGGAAAGCTTAATTATTTTTTTGAAAATTTAACTCTTTTTAAATGTCATATTTTAAATTGAAATTTCAGGTTTTTTGTTAAACATTCTGCTTTTTGGATAAAAATCCGTTCTGTTGGATTGAAAATTAATCATTTGGTAAAAAAGTCATCTTTAACGGTTGAAAGTTAATCCTTTTAAATTGGAAAGTCTACTATTATATTTTTGGCCCAAAATTCATCTTTTGATACTGAAAATTCAACTTTTTGGTTCGAAATTCTACACTCTTGTTAAAAACTTTTTTATTCAAAATTTGATCTGGGTTGAAAGTTCCATAATACATATTTTGTTTAAAATACAATGTATTACCCAATCTCTCCTGTTTCAAATATAATAATAATGATCTGATTAATTATTATTATATATACTCAAAATATAACTAGGAAAAATGTAATTTTTTATTCGTAGAAAGCGGAAAATAGTCTGGAATATTTTTTTGAAGCCTAACTAGCGATTCTATAATAACATGTAATTGGTCACATTAATATCGAATGCCCTTAAATTATATATTGCATTTGTGCAAAACACCTACTGCAGAATATTGTCCTAAATTTATAAATTGTCTTTCTCAGATGTTATTTATTTTTCAAGCTCATACAAATCTTGCTTATAATAATAGAGTCTAGCGGGAGTTTTATAAAATCGAAATTTAGTTGCTTTCAAAGTAAATGTATATTTTTCCTATGTTAAATAGCAGGACAAATCTGACACTCGTGTCAGATAAACAGTTGTCTTGAAACAAAAGGATCGTCGGCTTTCCTGTTTTGTTTTGAATGGCGTGAGTATATTCTTTACACCAACAGAATTGTTTGGATGCAAGATTAGATGAAGTTATTCGGGCTACGAAATTTTTTTGGTACCAAAAGATACCTGTTTAGACAAATGAAAATTCTCTCAACCTTAAATTTGAGAGGAAATTCCATGTACGTCAAGAGAAATCATTTTGTCACTCTGAGTGGCTGTCTAACAGAAAAACGAAAAACTGCTAGTATGTAAACCAACGAGTATGACAGTTTAACAAAAAAATTCTTTATTTAACTATTTTCCGTGTACAGCAAATGCTAATAATTTTAAAGATAAAGAGCTTAGAATATTTTCATTTGAAGTTTTTTCTAATCTAATTGTAAATAATCAGATATTTTTCCATTCGAATTTTTTGAACAGTTCGGTGATAAAAAATCTTCTGATAATATAGATTTTTTGAAATAGAGTAACTAATATATCTCGTAATATTATTTATTATATGGTACCATTGCAACCCGAATTCGGTTAAATTCTTAATTTATGTTTTAACTGAAAATATCAGTTAAAAAACATAGATTCACCGAATTGTGCTCCTGAATGAACTAGTTTTACCTGTAGTATTCAGTGTGGTTAGAGATTGTGACCTATCACTCTTTCGTGACCCGTCGCTAGCACTTGCTTTTTTTTAAGGGCGAGCAGGGAAATGGTTTAAGCTGTGACCAATTACTCTTCTATAACGATTCACTCCAAATTCAGTATTTCGAGTTTTCACTGAATAGTGCAAGTAAAACTAGTTCTTTCAAAAGCACAATCGAGTGAATCTAATTTTAACTGATAATTTTTATACAACACGAAATCAGATGGAATTTAAAATTTCTTTTGGTTTTCGCAAAAGCTTTTGGTTACTCCGCGTTTTGTTTTGACAAATGCCCCAAGTATTTTCGCGTTTTAACTGGTTAAAACTAGTTTTGACGGATATCGAGTATAAACGATGACATATATATTAAAAATATTACACAATTTATATTTTGAACAGAATATTGTAATTTCAATATTCTATATTTCTTTTATATTCTGTATTTTGATGAGTTCTTTACTCTTCCTCATTATGATTATCCAATATATTTGCTTCCTTATATAGAGGGTCCATCGCGCATCATAAAAATACAAAAATACACTGCATTCCCGCTATATAAGCCGTTTTGGGGATACCTTTTATATCCTTCGTACAATCTCGGGACGCGTCAAACCATAAACAATTAGCGTCGTGTGAAACATTTCTGTTGTAGTTTCGCCTTCAAAATTTTTTTGTGTTTGCCATTTTGGTTTCATTATGTCATAATGAACGTGAAAATGTTTGTGCTCGAAAATGAAAATTTATCAAAGTACTGATTTTTAAGTACAGTAATGTTTTTTATCAAAAATTTTACACTTTAAACAATTTTCATTTTTAATTGTTCAAGTCTACATTTTGAAATTCTTTAAATTAAAAATTTGAGCGTGAAAATAAAAATCTAAAATGGAAAATTTTTTAATTTAAATATTTTCAAAGAACGCTGTGTAAAGTGAATGGTATCATGATTGAAAAGTTAACAATTAAACTCATTATTTTGAAAGCTGTTCAAATCGAACTTGAACAGATTTTTCTTCTGAAGATTTGTAAATAAATAAAAATTTGTAAACTAAAAGCGACCTGAAGCGAATTCGGAGATGCTATAAAATATCATAACGGACATCCCCAGACTCTTTTTTGAGGGATAATAACACAAAAGATTTGTTGTGCTAAATAAAAATTTTATGCATATGCATTATTTGGAGGTTACGTCGTTTTTCATCTCTGCTTTTCCGATAATCTGGAAATTATTTATGAAATAAACTTTTTTTGATTGGCTGCAAACAAGGTTAGTTCCGGGAGATTAGTTACTATGTTTATTTGTAAGTCCAAAGTTTTCGGCCAAAAATATTGTGTAGTTTGGAAGCAACGCTTGGGTGAATTGTAGCACTCATAACCTCGAAATATACACGCACGTTGTTAGCAATATCAAAAAAATGTTGATAAAAAAAAAACACAAAAAACAGTGCGGGGACGTCCGTTAGCACGTTGGCTATCATTTCCCAGATTTTGAAGGCAAAATATTTCTTATCCCAGGAAAAAAGCCGGGGTAATCTAACACTGAAAAAATCGATACCATTTCCTAAGCGCTATGCAAATTAATCACATTTTGCTAAATTAAAACTTTTTTTAATTAACCTGAAGAAAAAGGGTGGGGACGTCCGTTAGCATGTTCGCCATCATTTCCCAAATTTTTATGACAAAATATTTATTATTCTAGAAAAAAAGCCGCGGGACCTAAAACTGTGGTAAAATCGACAATTTTCTAAGTATCACATGCCCTTAATCAGATTTTTAAGAATTTGACAGAGATCAGGATAACCGCTAGACCGAATTATGACCGGGCATTTTATGAAACCGGAAAATGAAAGTGAATTTATATTTGACTGGGAGTTTTACAAATTTGTACACACAAAATATCCAACTTTGATTTCAATCAGGTTTTAAATAATTAGGTAAATTGTTATCTTTTTCAATTATGATGTATGTAATTCAATTTAGAATGCGCAATTCCAAAATCTTTCATATTAAAAATGTTCCATTTTATATTTTAATTTTGAGGCGTACAATTTAATTTAAAGCTTTTTAAATGCAATTTTAGACTTAAAGAATTAGAAATTATATGCGTTTCAAATCGAAGATTTTTGATAAAAAATTTTCCTTGATCTACTGTGAATATAAATTAATTAATGATTTTCGAAATTTAACTGTGTTTTGAGATTTAAAAAGTTTATAACCTGTTTTCAATTTTTTAAAAACTTCAAAATAATATATTCATAATTAAAGGCTTTTATTAAATTTAAAATATTATTTCAGACTAAAATATCCCTTTTTTAAAGCATTTAAGCATTTAAGGAAAATAATAAATTGAGAAAGTCTGTGTCGCTGAGGTTAGGGATATAATTAAGAACTTGAAAAACGGTAAGGCTGTCGGGGTAGACGGTATTAACGCTGAAATGCTTAAACACGGTGGCGGGTGCACACCACATAGACTGTGCGAATTGATAAATTTTTGTTTCGAGATGGGAGACGTCCCAGGTGATTGGAAAAAAGCGATTATCGTACCAATTAACAAGAGAAAGGAAGATAAAAGCGTCTACAATAATTACAGAGGGATTAGCTTATTAAGTACCGTAAGTAAAATATACTCAAAAATACTTATTCATAGGGTAATGAAAATAACACAAGCAAATATTGGGGAAGTCCAAAGTGGGTTTATGCCAGGAAGGTCATGTACGGATCAAATATTTAGATTAAGGCAAATAACCGGAAAAAGTTTGAGAGTAGGAACAAAAGTTTTCTCTGCATTTGTTGACCAAGAAAAAGCTTTTGACAAGGTAGATAGATGTGAACTTTGGGAAGTCCTGAAAGAGTATGGAGTCAGTGGATGGCTCCTACAAGCTATTAAAACAATATATACAGGTAGCAAAGTGAGTGTAAGAGTGAATGGGAAATTGAGTGACTGTTTCGATATTATTCAAGGAGTTAGACAAGTATGCGTTATGTCTTCATGGTTATTTACATTATTTATGGACAAGTGTTTAAGAGTGCCTCTCTTCGGCGAAGAGGGTGTGGATCTCGAGACAGTAAGGGTACGTGGGTTAGCGTTCGCAGATGATAAGGTTGTTATGGCAGAGTCTATAGAAGACTTACAAAGAATGTTGAATAAACTAAATGCAAGCATGAAGAGCATGGGCCTCAAAATTAACGCAAATAAAACAAAAACTATGGTGTTCGAAGAAAAGAGTGAGCAAACACTATGCAATATTTTATTAAATTATGAGAGAATTGAACAAGTTGATAAGTTCGTATACCATGGTAGCTTATTTACCATGGACGGGAAGATAGATGAGGAATTAGATATACGCAAAAACGAAGGTAAGAAGGTCATTGGTAGAGCAGGTCCCCTTATCAGAAGTAAAAATATATCAAATAAAGCTAAAATGGCAATATATAATTCTGTGTTTGTACCGACTGTACTATACGGTAGCGAGGCATGGACTTATCAGAAAAAGATAAGAGTAAAATTAACGCAATTGACATGAGATTCATGCGCATAATATACGGGAAAACTCTGATGGACAAAGTAAGTAACGAGATAATTCTAAAAGAATGTGGTGCAGAAGAGACGCTAGTAGACACATAGGAAAGAAATCTGTTAAGATTCTGCAGACATGTTGAAAGAATGCCAAATAAACGACTAACGAAACACGTGTATCAAGGTAAAGTAAATGGCAGCGTGCCCAGGAGTAGACCGCGGAAAGATTGGTTAGAATGTGTGAATGATACCCTAGTTAGAAAAGACAGAAGAAGTCACAGAAACACGAGAGCCTGCATGAAAAAATGCATGGACATAAAAGAAGCTAGAGAATTATGCCAGGGCAAGAAAGTAGGGCGGCAAATAGTTAATAAAAAGAGTGTCAGTAGAGTGAATGACGCCTGAAACAAAAGACCTTGGCCACTTATGGACCCAAGTTGGGAACCTTACATAACGACTTCGTGAGGATCTTCGCTTGGAGTAATTGCTATAGAGATTGATCAGCAACCTGGGTCGGAGCATTGTTGCGGAACGAACGTGTTATTTACATAAATAACATGAGAATTCTGGATCAATATGAAAATTCTCTATCCCTTCCATACACTACTTCTTTCCCCTATCGAGTGAGTCACGCCTACCCCGAAAGGGAAATGGCTTAATGGTGTAATAATAATAATAACAATTACTTAATATTTAGAAATATCTGACTTCATTTAAAATCAGTAATTATAAATTAAATATTCATATCTAAAAAAAACTTTGAATGTTGCAATTTTAATTTTTGTATTTAAAGCATTTTAATTTGTGCAAGTTTGAGCGTGCCTAGGACGCGCAACTGTTGGTTCTCGCACTTGGCGCTCGATAATGCATGTACCTCGTGCTCCGCTCTCGGCTTTGAATATTCCCCACACACAGATTTAAAAAAAAATAAAGGTCAAAGCATCGACAACAGTAATTTGGTGATTGTGAATTCTCTTTTGTTGAAGCCCCTTCGGCTTTAACCAACACATTCTCATCACGTATCTGGTGCTTCGCACTCGAATTTGTCCCTCAAATTGCATATCATTTGCATAAATGTGTATTATTGAAATTCAGAACATGCATTGATATTAAAATAGACGTAGTTTCATTGGATCGTTTAAAAAATGTGCATTCTTTAAATAAAATTTTACTACACATCAGTCTTACTTTTTTTAACTTATAAATTATATCCCTAACCTCAGTGACTCACGAAACTTCGATTAATGAGTGGTCGGGGCGAGATGGGGGTGGGACAGTTTTAACCGAGAGTATTAGCTGGTTAGTGTTATGATAGTCTCGTAGGTAATTCAAAAAGCAACATTCTCTTCTCTTGACTTTTTTCATATTGTGCGTTATTTGGCTTAAATTTTTCATTATCGTGTGTTTTTTGGAATCTTGTAAATGCTATAACTCTGGTCTAAAAAATTTCAAAAATACGCTTAATTTTTGAATTTTCATCCAAAATGGCTGGCTAACGAACTTGACCTTTTCGGATTCAGGGGGTCTCATAATGTGGACATTTGACAAAAACTGAGAACCTTCTCTGATCTAAATGTAAAAAATTGAGTCAATTAAAGGGATATTTAGAGGTTTTGAAAAATTCAAACTTAATACAAAATTTGAAATTATTTAAAATAATTATAATTGAAATGGAGTGTTTATCGTGGAAAAAAGCTTTGATGATATTTACTATCAGCTAGTAATGATTTAGAGTTTCCACTAGGTTATTTTAGGTAAAAAAAGAAAAGTTTTTGTTTATTAATTAAACAAAAATATTGCTAAAAATATGTTCATCCCTAGAAAGTATTTTTTATTTAAGGCGTAAAGTGTCCCCTTAAACTTTGTTTTTTTTAATAATATACACATAATTTTTTGAAAAAAAGAGAATATTCTTCATAAGGAATAAATAACAAATATTTTTACTCGATGAATGAAAAAATATTTAATTTCGAAACAAAAAAAGTACAAATTTTTTATTGTGTACAGTTAATAGTGCCAAAAATCGAACCTAGAAAAAGCAGATAGAATTTTAAAGCTGCTTTCTGATTGAATTGTATATTACTGGTCCATGTAGACCAGTACTCTTTAATGTTTACATCTTTTTAAAATTTAAACAATGTGCCCGCAAACAATTTGATCCAGATTATTCAATGAATATGAATAACAGACCACTCGGATTCAAGTGCGAATTTCAACCTAAGTTTTAGGTTAGATTTTTTGGATGGTAAATATTTAATGTAAAAATTAATAAAAATCTATTTTTAGTTTATGTTTTCTTCGAAATGTGTTGATTTGATCTTACAATGTTTTGACATTTGCAGCAAATAATATAGAAATAATAGTGTTTTTAAGACGCATTTTTGTAAAAAAAATGAATTTTTTTTACATTATAAAATTTAAATTCTATCTTAAACACTCTTACTTTCGATAAAGACTTATTTTTGCTATGCAATAATTACTTAAAAATTTTTAAAATGTTAAAAACACTTGTGCAAAAATTAAAATATTCTTTCTAGTTCTGATATTTTGTACCAGATGACACATCACAGTGTAATCGTTCCCAATGGCAATTTTAAATATATTTTGGCCGATCGTTTACCCGCAAAAAATATGAGATACTTGATTAGTGTCGATTTCGGTGCAATTCTGTATTCTTATAAGGTTTGCTTATCGATTGCACTTTATTTTTAATTTCTGAAAATAAGGTTTGTTATAAAATAATAGGTAAAAATACATCTTAAAGTACTATAGGAATCTTTAAGCTGTAAAAAATGGGTTTTTTTTTGTTATGTATTTCGAAATTTAAGCGTTTTTTCTGTCCTCAATAAATAGTGAATACTTTTTAGGAGTGAAAATATATTTTTTAAATCGAAAACTAAGAAAATTCATTTTCAGATCTAAACATCTAGCGATACCTCTAAATATTTGTTGAAAATTACAATAAAATGTATGGCATTAATTTTGGAATAAATGGAAGAAGTTTGAAGGGTAGCGTTTGCAAAATTCAAAATGACACCTATTTTCGGGACACCCTAACGTAGACACATCCCTTTCTACCATTCAAAATTTGCTAATTTTATTAATTCGCCTTTTCAAATATATTTGTTCATAAGTACGTCGAAATCTACCGAGATTTTCAATAAAATAAGCCGAGGATGAAGTTATTTCGGCAATTCTTTAAAATGCTATTGCAAAAATAGTGTAAACTGTCACATGTGCGCAGAGATGAACGATTTTGGTCAATTACATAATGTCGGTAAACTTGAGAAACGATTAATATTAAGAAAGTAGCGGCGATTTAATTGAAAAAATCTATTTTTACAACAACAAAAAGAATATATTTTTGCCAATTCTTTCTTAAATTTGGCCTTCTATAAGAAAGACATCCTTGAATTTTTAGACGGGCTAACGTATTTTTGTGGCCGAGAGGTATTTTTTCCTGAAAATATAAATTTCAATTTTTTTTCATAAACTGTGCAATATATCACAAAAGTGAGAGAAGCGTTTTTTGCTCCTTCCTTAATTGGGATATCTGAAGCACATTGAAAAGTATAAAATTAAATTAAAATTAAAAGTGGAATTGTTTGTTCTCAAATCAGATTAATGGGTTAGCTTAATTTTCTTTCAAAAAAGAAAATATTCAACTTATTTAAGAGAAGAAAATTTTTTAAACTACATATTAAGTAGCGGTAGTTTATTTTAATTTTTTTCAAATACAAAATAAAAATTTTGAATTATTTTAGGAATCATAGGATGTCTTGATAATGAACATAAAGATAATTATTTTATTGGTTTGTGTTACGATCGTTGCAGTGAAAATCGTCCGCCGGGGCCACTGGACTCGAAAAAATATCTGAAAACCGGGAAATGATCGGGAATTTGTTTTTAAGATTTGGGTATCTAACTCATGCTTCTTTTTACGTACTTAGTCTCATTTTTGTTTCCCCCAAACTAAGAAGTACGCTAATTTTTCCTATTTTTATGCCATAGCGACTGTGAGGCCCGACTTCGTTAACTTACATAACATTCGATTTTTGTTTGTCCAGATCTTGACAGTGAAACTCGCTTTTGCCCTGATCTTGACAGTGAAACTTACATCAAAATCGAGCCAAAGGTTTACGAGGAAGAAGTTTCCGAAAATGGATTTGTGGGATTCGACAATACGGCTACTAGAATTCCATCTACTACCGATATAGGAGCCCTAAATCTCTGGACCACCAAGGCTACAAGTTGCCTCATAGCTCAGTATAAAAAATACAAAGCCCATGTAGGTCAAACGACAAAAATGAGAAGCCTACGCGAAATGTTCGAGATGATTTCCTTCGAGATGCAGAAATACGGCTTTTACTTTAGTGCTCAAAAATGTGAAAATAAATGGCGTGTCCTTGAACGCAAGTACAAGAATCTGGTATTTCGTGAGAAATTAAAGAAGCCTGGTAGAATGAGACACTACGGACACTGGGAACACAGAAGGGCGCTAGACGAAATATTCGATGAGCAGAAGCAACACATGTATTTAGACGAAAGCGATTTTCCTCCTCCAAGCGGTTCTGCTAAGATCGCAGCAATGATGATGCCACAACTTACACAGAATGGAAACATTGCCAATAACGGTACCTCTACCCAGTCTTCGATTGGCAATAATAATTCTCATCCCGAATCGAATAATGCATATAGCAAAAGAACGGAAAACTTGGCTGATCAAAGTGGAATTATAAAAACATTTCTCGCCAACTTTGTCGATGAAATGACAAAAAACTTTGCTTTAGCTGAGAGAAACAACGAAAGGAGACACCAGGAAGATCTCGCAATGAGGCAGAGTGAATTGGAAGTTCAGAAGAAGATCCTGAGGATGAAGGAGAAGAAATTGGAACTTCAGAAAATTAATATGATGGCAGCTGCTCAGAATCTAGGCCTCAATTTATAGCAACGCCTGCGGATTGGTATGACTATGATTATTTGATTAAGATATTTTTCTACTCTTTTTGGAAACCGTTGATTCTATACATTCAACCTGTTTTTTGAAACGCGTTCGTAGAATTTATCCCTCAATCAAAAGCTGTAAATTTTTATAAAATGTTGAAATATAATTGAAAGTTACGAAGGTAGAGAATAAGTCGAAAATCCCCTGTAAATGTTGTAATATAGTTATTATTAGGAGCGGGAGCATCGGACTATCAGCCTAATATACGAACATTCTGTTATTATCATATTATCGTCAGCCAAATTTAAACAGGGTTACACTGATATTCATAAACTGCGCGTTGATTAAAGCTTTTCAAGCAGCTCTAGAGATTCTTATAAATGTTTGTTTAAACATTTTTTCACGACACATTTTTTTCTTTAATTGGAGGTATTCGCCCCTATGCTTTTGGCAATTAGAAGTTCTCTTTCACATGAACGAAAAGTTCAAAATATTTTTGGAAGAAAAGGTTCAAGAGTGAAATTTTTCGGTACTTTCTGAAATTAACTTAAAATTATCTATGAACAGATAAACTGATTTTCATTTCGACACAATAATTCTTGAATCTAATTAAGACATACAGTTTTTTTTAGTTTGTGATTCATTCAATGACTTCATATCCATTTATATTTCATTTTTTCTCAATTTTTTCCATTATACACGTAATTATCGAACTGAATTTTCTTTTCGTTTAAGGTAACACCACGATTTGTTTTTAGAAGTTGAGCTTGCATTGCTATGTCCTTCTTCACAATCATCCTCAAAATATTCTTTATACATCGCAATTCAAAATATATTACTTAAAAAATCATCTCCAAGTGTTACTACATTAGGCCAGTATATTATATGTGTGTGTAAATTCAAAAATCTATTTTTTTTCCTTATTAATTTCCCCGAGTATTCATATGTTTAATAAGTGTGATTTATTCGATTTTTAATGTGCACGCTTGCATGTTTCATTTGCATAATTTTTTGATACTGAATACATTTACTTTTCTGCAATGATATGTACATGCTCGAAAATTTTATAATAAAATGTTGTAAATGAAAGTTGGACTGTATGTATTGACAATTAAAAGTAAATATGACCTATATTTATTGTATGGTGTATTCATATATATATTTTTAAAATGATTTTTATAAATATCGTGAGTCATTTTTGCTTTTATTAATTCCAAATTTTCCTCTTTTATTATAATATTTCCCAACTTTTGCATTCCTTTAAAACCATGGAATACGTATCAGACTTCGACTTATCCGACATGTATTCGCAGCAACTTACGTCTATATGAATTGAGATATGGAGTTTAAAATTTGAGGCATTTGTGCCTTTTATTTCATTCCCTGAATTTTCATCACGATATCATAATTCGTATCGACGTGAGTTATTCGTAAATTGTGCAACAGTTGACACTAATATATACGCCAAATATGAAGTCTAAATCATTATTTATTTCAAAGTAGCTCCGTTTTTAATTTGTCCAATATCTCGAGAACGGTCAATCGTAGACAGTTTTTCTTTATTCAGTGAAACATGACGAATAGAATGAGTTACCAGCTTCATTTTGATAGTCTTTAAACTAAAAAATTATTCAAATATAAATTTTGAAATGCCAATCGAAATCAATCAGTTTAAAGACTAAAATACTCTGTAGCGAGTTTGACTTCAATTAAAAAAAAATTGCATTGCAACTCATAAAATTGATAAATATTTTGCAAAGTGTCGAACGCGACAAGGAACTTTGAATGGCTTCGCGCATGCGAGCTGACGAAACTGCCCTGCGCACTGATCATTGGTGCGTCC
This sequence comes from Belonocnema kinseyi, assembly GCF_010883055.1. NCBI lineage: Eukaryota > Metazoa > Arthropoda > Insecta > Hymenoptera > Cynipidae > Belonocnema > Belonocnema kinseyi. The sequence goes on along the minus strand of NC_046660.1, from coordinate 102,830,897 downwards.
TGTGTCAACCGTTGACAGACTTATTCAAATTTTTCTGCCGTACTTTGAACCGATCGATTTCAACTGATCGTTGAAAAGTTGCATTTTACTGAATTTAGAAAAAATTGACTTCGATTGGCCGTTCTTGAGATATTGCTATTAAAATTTTGTTTAGCCAGCTACAATTTCTCATCAACTAATAATTATTTTGATCTGGAGTCGGGTTTACATGAGTCGTGCCTAATTTAACCTTGACCTTAACTACGGGTGACCTTGACACGAAAGTGTTGAAGAATTTTCGTTGGCTCCCACCGATGTAAGATGAAATTAATCATCCATTATTAAAGGGTCGAACAAAAACATATTTTGATCCTTCTAAAGCGTTTAATTCGCCAGCGCTTAATTTTAATGAAATTTAGTGTTCGTGCAGGTCACGTACTCACCATACAATTTACACTATTTTACTTTTTTCAAGCAATGAAACTATATTGCTACTATTTCAAACGGAATTACACTAATGACACAATTTTCGAGCCAGAAAGATGAATTTTCAACCAAGAAAATTAATTTTCTACCCAAAAAGATGAATTCTCATTTTCTGCTGGAAAAGAATTTTTAATAAAATATGTACATACATTTTTAACCAAATAATTGAATTTTAAACCAGCAGGACTAAGTTTCTACCAGAAAAGAAGAATTTTTAATCAAATATGTACGTACATTTTCAACCAGTATGAGTAATACTTTACCAAAAAGACGAATTTTTAACAAATCGAAATTTTATTTTCCCTCATATTGTTAAATTTTATACTAAATTGTTCATTTATAACAAACCTGTTGAATTTTCAGCTAAATAGTTCAACTTTCAGCTTAAAAAATTAATTGAAACAAAAAAGAGTTTCCGACTAAAATTATAAATCTTAAACCAAAATAATTGAATTTTAAAAAAAGTAGTTAAAGTAGTGGAAAAAAGTACGTATGAATTACTGTATTTAACCCTGTAACACTTTAGTCCTTTTCTAGTTGATCGATTATAATTTGTTTAATTCATTAACAGAAATCGTTTGCTGAACGCGTGTTATTGAATTAATTCACAAATATAATATGTTTAAACGAAAATATGGGGAGGGGGACGTCTTAGGATTGAGAATTTGCTCAATATTGTCATAATTAAACATTATTTTGTTTTCACAATTTTATTTCCTAAATAATATGTTTCAAAGAAAGGTTTTGGTTTTGTATGAAATACTTTTCTTTTTGGAATACCTAATTGAAACTTACGGATATTCACAAAAGTTGGCCTTTAAAAATTCAAGAGAAATTTCTCCGGTATTCTAACAGTTTCTATTAATAAAAATACATAAGAAAAATATTTGCCAAGTCCATAAAATTAAATATTTAAGCGCAGTAAGTTTGTAAGATAGAAATAACAAAACTCCCCCATAAAAAGTTCCCCGTACAAAACGCATGAAAAAGCCCTTTTCGTGAATTTTACTAACTCTTATTTTTGTAATTCATGAAACCAAAGAAATTTCTTTAAGGGCATGTGATACTTACAGTTTCCCCGGCTTTTTCCACAAAAATGACCATTTTTAAAAACTGAATTCGGAGATGCTATAAAATATCATAACAGACGTCCCCGGACTCTTTTTTGTGGGATAATAACAAAAAAAATTATTGTGCTAAATAAAAATTTTATGCATATACATTATTTTAAGGTTACGTCGTTTTTCGCATCTGCCTTTCCGATAATCTGAAAATTATATATGAAATAAACTTTTTTGATTGTCTACAAACAAGGTTAGTTCCGGGAGATTAGTTACTATGTTAATTTGTAAGTCCTAAGTTTTCGGCCAAAATATTGTGTAGTTTGGAAGTAATGCTCGGGTGAATTGTACCACACATAACCTCGAAATATACACGCACGTTGGTAACAATATCAAAAACTTTTTGATAAAATAACACAAACAAAGTGTGTGGGGACGTCCATTAGCATGTTCGCAATCATTTCCCAAATTTTAAAGGCAAAATATTTCTTATCCTCGGAAAAAAGCCGGGGGAATCTAACACTGAAAAAATCTATACTATTTCCTAAGCGCTTTGCAAATTAATCACATTTTGTTAAATTAAAACTTTTTTAAATTAACCTATAAAAAAAGTGCGTGAGGACGTCCGTTAGCATGTTCGCTATCATTTCCAAAATTTTTAACACAAAATATTTATTATTCTAGAAAAAAAGCCGGGGGAAGCTAAAACTGGTAAAATCGACAATTTTCTAAGTATTACATGTCCTTAAAGGATTTTGATCAATAATGATCATTTCTTTTTGAGCGAGGTGATTTTTCGCTGACTATTTTTTCTCAATTCCAAGTTTTATGTTCCTTAAATTACACAGGCCGACAAAATCAGGTCGGCCCTCTGATGTAGAAACCAGAATATACTTTTCCGAAGGCTTTTGACACGCTGAATCCGAATTTGAGGTCCAAATTTTTAAACTGCCTCTGGTTTCCGAGATATTCTAACCTAAATGTGTAAAAGAATCAATTTTTTCCCTATATTTGAGGCTATGTATCATCGAATTTTTTCATCCACTCAAAAAACAATAAACGCCATTTTAAAGTATAAGTCTCGCCCTTCCGAATTCCGTTGAGTTTGCTAAAATATCTTTTGCTTTTGCTGAGATATCACATTTTGAAATTGTTATGTTTGTGAGTTTACCTCTGTTTAGGGCAAAAATCGCTGTTTTTTAATTTTTAGGTTAGGATATCTCGGAAACCAGAGCCAATTGAGAAATTTGGACCTCAGAATCGGATTCAGCATACCTTCGGAAATGTATATTTTGGTTTCTGGTTCAAATCTTATCGGCCTGTATTATCGTTTTCTATATAAATTAAAACATATTTCAGACATCTGAGACAGCTAGCAAAATTTTATGATTAATGATAATTGATAACAATGAATTATGTTACCAACAAAACTGTGTTATGCAACACTAAATCGACTTTCGAATAAGAAAGAAGTAAGTGTAATTATTTATAATGCCTTGAAGATATTTATATCATAGATGGAAACCAACGACAAAATGTAGACAGCTTGTCGTTGGAAGATGCAAATAAATTATTATCCTTCACTGCAAAACTTAGTCTATAACTTATGAACCTGACACGATGCTGAAGAACGAATCTAGAGCAAAGTAGTAAAACTTGAAACTAAGCAAGGAAGTCTGTTTGAGAGCATACTGCAGCAAATCATAGTTATCATCCTAAAATTACTTAAACGGATATGACAACGTGGAAATGCTTCCAATAAAAAAAAGTTTCTAGCTAAAATATTAAATTGTGAACAAATTTATCTCGTCACGACAGAGAATTAAGAGGACGCTATTTTTTCATTTTAAACATTTGAAAAAGGTATTCATATTATAATAACTTATTGTATCGAATTAAAACCGTTTCTTTAATTCGAGAGGAAACCCTACAAAAATATTCTTCTTGGTAAAATTTTCTAAAATTTTTTCGGTAACACCCAGTAAGCTTGAAATATTTTTACTATAAAACGGTTGCTTAAAATACCCTCATGGGCCAAACACTACCCCCAGAAAGGTTTAATCATCGATTTTCCTCGAGTGAAACTCTGTAATAGCCCTCCCTTCTATAGCCCTTCCGAAAATTGACGCAGCGCCGCAAGTAGGTGTGTCAGGAGCTGCGTGGGTTCTGCAGTTGTCACTCAGGCGAGTACTCAGGCGTGAACAAACAAAAGCAGAGCTGTCGATAATGAGTTAGTTTCCACCCACCGTCAGCCCCAAAATCTGCGCTATAGAAGAGTTTCACTGTATTTAGTTAAATAAATCTCATACAAATGACGAATGAAAAGGTGTCAGATAATATGCAATAATTGAATATAGACGGTAAAACCTCATTTCAAGGGACACTAAATACCCCTTTTTAGAACAAGAAATAAAAATAATGTAATGTAATGAACCTAAAATTGATAAAATATCTGCACTAGAAACTGAAAGGACCGCAAGAATCAAGTTTTCTTTCTTAAGATGGTGTGATTTTTTAATGTCTAGTGGTGGTTTTTCAATTATTCGACAGTTTTTCCTTGCATTATTTTTTCTAAAGGAAGCTTACAGTCTTGAAACTAACAAAAATGAAATAAATATATCCTAAGAAAATACGATTCTTTTACGTTTTAGGGTGATTGAACGTACTTCTTGGTGTTATTAAATGTACTGAGTTTTCACCGGATGGAAGCTTTTTGGGGGGTTGTCCATAAAATAAAATGATTTTTTTTTTCATTTAAACCATTCTAATATTATATGGGCGATTTTCACAAACATTTAAATTTTGGTTTCTGAAATTCAATTCAATTTAAGATTAGTTTGGGTAGATTTTTTTTTAATATGTAAAAACTTGTCTTGTAATGGGTATGCAATAAATGCGACTTTTAGGTTCTCATTATGTTAACCAAATTTGCATGAAAGCCGGTCTAGGAATATTGAATACATTTATAAAAGTGATGTACATACTTATTAAAGAGTATTCTTACAAATTTTTGTGAATATTACGTGTATTTATCTACCATAAATGAATTCAGAAAAGAAGTTAGAATAGGAAATATGGTTCAGTTTGCTATTAGAAAATTAAAAGAAAGAAAGAAAAGTCGTAATTCCGTCACTGTGGTAGTAGTACTCGATCATTATATAACGCCCATACAAAGTGGACACGCGATGTACTCGATATTTATTACTCAGGACTTATTACGCCTGTCTGAAATGCTTATTTAGCATCTAGTTTTCGAGGCGAAACATATTAATGTAGTTTCTAAATTAAAAAAGACGGGAACAAAAATATACAAAACATTAAATTTCATATGCATCTCAGGTTTATGAGGTTTTTTAGTATTTTAAGAAAAACATACACCAAATTTATTTATTTTTTAAAATTAAATCAAGTAAAATATTGTAAATCAATAGTGATTGAAGCTTACATGAATTTTATAATGGAATATAAATTAAAACTTATTTTTGCGATATTCTTATTTATTCATGATTTTTGCAATAAGGTCTGACGTGTACTGAATATTATTTTATTTATGCTTTACAAATCTTCACGTCTGGTTTTATAGTATCACTTAGTACTTGATGAGTTCATTTCTTGCTTGGTATACTTATGCAAAAAAATTTCATTTTTCGTGTGAGAAAGATGATGTATAAAAAGAACTTTATACCTAATTTACGATGTGCATTAGCTTAGCACACGCGAAACAATACTTAAGATAGCTTTAACTTGACACAAAGAGTGTTTCGCGATTACAGCCGAATCATTTCAAGCCTTCATTGCCTTCATACTGCACTCTCTATTAAATTATGTCTGCCTGCTGACCATTTTAGTTTTTGTTTAATCTAAATATGTATTTCAATTTTATTCATTTTCAACTTGGAATGCAATTGAGAACTAAAGTGGGCCAGATATATGTGCTCATATATTTTGGACCATTTCCCGAAATTTCAGGACAATATGTGCATTAACCAATTATAAGCTTGCTGAACATAGTACCATGTAATTAATTGTTCATGTGAAACTCTGGTGCATCTCTTTCCATTATCATTGACGTACGGTCGTACGGGTAATAAAGTTAATTTACAAGTTTACATGATGTTTCCCTTTTACTGATTAGTAATTGTAGATTTAGGGGTCCTACTTAATCGCAAATTATTTTTTGTTTGTTTTGAGAATGAGAAAGTAACTTCTAAAATCTCACTTAAGGCTGGATTTAAACCAAATACCTTCTCATTACATGTGAGTTGCGCTACCAATTATGTCTGAGTAAAAAAAAGAGCAAACAATATTAATAATTTGTGATAAATTCGGACCCCAATTACATCAGCAAATTGTCGAAAAGAAAATAGGCCTTCAATAAGAGTCCTATAAAACAGTTCGTAAAAGTAGACTTTTAAGTCATCACTAAAGCTAAAAATGACCCTGCAAAAAATTCAAAGGAGTACGTCTTTTGGTAGATGTAAACAATTGAAGAGAGGAGCAACAAATCTTTTAAGAGGAAAGGTTAGTTACGTTTAGCCTTCCCTAATATTAGAAATAAAAATAGTATACAAATCATGAAACCAATCATCTGAAATACATTTTTTTATTTCATAAAAAAACACTATTTAGCAGAAAACCGGATTAATTGTAGTATTACCCTTATAATGACCATCTAATTAAAAAAAGTACTTTTAGTATCTTTTGAGAAAACTGAATCTCATAAAAAAGTGGACTTTATTTTCCCTTAATTTTCGGGGTCCTTTGTAAATTCAAAAATCTATTTTTTTTCCTTATTAATTTCCCCGAGTATTCATATGTTTAGTAAGTGTGATTTATTCGATTTTTAATGTGCACGCTTGCATGTTTCATTTGCATAATTTTTTGATACTGAATACATTTACTTTTCTGCAATGATATGTACATGCTCGATAATTTTGTAATAAAATGTTGTGAATGAAAGATGTACTGTATGTATTGACAATAATTAAAAGTAAATATGACCTATATTTATTGTATAGTATATTCATATACATCCTTTAATGTTTCACAGAATAGTATATATTAGTTGGAAATATAAGAGATTGGAATATCTTGCACAAAGTCCTGTTTTATTTGTATTGATTAATGTTGATGAAATGCTGTTTTAAAAATATTTTCATTTATGTGCTGCAGATATTTTCATAATTGAATTTTAATCAATATTAATTCCAAAATATTACCATGCATACCTCTCAAGAGATTTTATAAATGGCGAGCATTAAACCTACCAATATATTCATTGCGTTTCCAATTTAAAACAAAAGCCATTTAACATTTTTTCAAAGGTTAGCAAAATCTTTCCACAGTGAATATTTCAAATTCATTAGCATCATTCCCAAGCGGAAAATGCAGGTGGATGGTTATATATATATATATATATATATATGCCGGTGAATTATTGAGTTATCTTTTCCGCCACCCAAAAATACGTGTACACGTAGGGTACAACTGTATGCACATTGTGTTAAAGTTCGTTTCGTTAATTGGAATCGAAGGAAATTAAATCAAGCGGATAATCAATTTTAATTCTACGAAATTTTTCCAGCGACTGGACGAATTTAAAATACATTGCAAAAAAGGATTACTTGTACTAAGTGACTTTTACTTGGCTGAAGCAAGTGAAACTCTTGTTTATTTCCAAAGGAATATTTATTCGAGGCAAATAAACATATGGACTTTTAAATAAAAAATAAATTCTTTTAGCCAGACAAATGTTATTAGGATTAAGTTAAGATTGTTTTATTTAAAAATAAGTCCAATTGGTCGGGGGGGGGGGATATTTCTTTAAATCAAAGAATGACGCATTTCTCCAAATGTATGTTCCGGGAATTGGAATGAATATTCTGCCGTCCCAACAAGAAAAGTCGTAAATACATTTCGTATGAGTCCCGTCAACCTAACCGAAATTAGGATGGCAGGGGACTCATCCGAAATGTAGTTGTGACTTTTCTTGTTGGGACGGCAGTATTTCTCTGAAATGGGAAAATGTGAATTGATGGAATGAAATATATTATAAGGCCAAGCAAATATTGTATAGACTCAAAAAACTATTTTCTCGCAGCAAATTTTTGAATATTTGAAGCAAAAAAATATTTCTTTGGTCTATATCATGCGCGAGTGTAATAAAGTAATTAGTACTATCAATTGTAGAACATATTTTCTTAAATGATCAACTGGATTCTTTCAGGTTAAATTATAGTTACAATTTTTATTATTATACATATTTAATTTAAAGAAATCATATAATTTAAAATATTGATGAACCTGAAACAGAAACAGTTGATGAAAAATCTACCCCCAGCAGGAATTGAACTTGGGTCCATCGATTGTAAAGTCCACAGCGTTGAACACAACGCCAATGCAACATGGAAACTTTGACTTGGAAACCCGTATTTAAACCTTACCATAAATGCCAATGAAATATTTCTTCAAATCAAAAACATGGATATTTAATTTAACAGCATATTTATTTTATCTAAAGAAGTATTCAATTGAAACAAATGACGCCAAATTATTACATTTTGAATTTTTTTAAATTACTTTATTGGAATAAATGTTTTTTTTTCGAGTAATTTAATTCTGGTAATCAAATGAAATATTTCCTTTCACTGAAGAAATAAATATTTTTGTAAAAAACCACAAATTTTTCATCTAAATGAATGCTTAATTTCTATAAATGCATGAACTCTTTGTCACAAATAAATATATTTTTAATTTAATTAATATTAGTTTGAATTAAATTATTATTTCTTTGATTTAACTAAACCCAAATTCCTATTTCAACGATGGAAAAATAATTTATTCAAATGCGTCCGAAAAATTCAAAGAATGGAACTCTTTGAATCAAATATATATTTCCTTGAATGACTAATCAGATTTCAACGAATATAGACCTTTCGAATTAAGCAAATTATTTTCTGGAATGTAAGAAATATGTATATGAATCAAGAAAATTCAGCGAAAGAATTCATTTCTTTAGATCAGCAAAATATATGTGTCTGGTTTAAATAAAATCTACTTCTGCTAAAGAATATTTTCTTGACACTAAGAAATAGGATTCAAGTAAATGTATTTACTTGGTGCTAAGAATGATTTTTTTCAATGTAGGCTATGCGGGTAAGGAGCAGAGTTCATAGTTTCAATATTATTTTATTTAAAATATTGAAAACGTCACGTATTATAAATAAAGTACAGTGAAACTCTTCTATAGCACCGCTTTCTGGGCTGACGGTGGGTGGGAACTAACTTATATCCCGCTCCGCTTTTTTTTTGTTCACACCTGGCTACTTGCCAGAGTGACAGCCGCGAATTAAGAATATACTAATTGTAAGACATATTTAATATAACGTGCGCATGCTTTAAGTTATTAATGAAATTTTTTCAATCATTATCTTCCCGAACGTTACAAAGTGTCACAGAGGAGAGTCGCAAAGGTTTTGTAACACGTGTTAATTCTCTGTTCCGAAGAGGTTTGCATTCCTTTCCATTCGTTAAATACCAATATTGTCAACATAAAAGAATTTCGTAGTTTATAAAGTTGCCGTCTGATGCGTTACAGTTATTCAGCAGATAGTTTTTATTTCATGCCCACTACAAAGAATATCCGAATGTCACAGGAAAACAAAAATCGAAAGGTAAGCTTGATCAGCTGTGTCTGGGATCAAACAGAACTAATTAAAGCAATATAAGACATATAACAATCGAGATAGATAAGCAGAACATCAGGGTTCAGAAGATCTCATAAGAACTTGTAAGTCCTTACAGTATTTCTACGGTGAGCTGCAAAAGATTTACGATTAATTGCGATACCGTGAAATACTATAAAAGGCAAACAGCTTGTCAGAACATTGCCTATCAAGCTTTGTCGTTCTCGCGATGCACAACATCGGATGCATTTGGATACTGCTTTTTGCACAAGTACCATCCGAGACCCCGAAGCTATGTCATTAATTCTGAGACCTGAATAAATTTGTTACATCACTGAAGATGACAAAGAACGCGTGCCTATCGGTAAAACTGCAGCCAGCAAACAATCTCCACTGCTTATGCACTTAGCCTGAATATTACGGCGAACCTGAAGCTTACCATTTTTCAACATCTGCAACAACTCTTTCGTCTGATCTAGCAGGACTTTTAAAACTAGAAATTTTCGAACCAATAGTAAGGATAGCCCATAGAGCTGTAAAACTAATGATAATTTTTACTGTCAACATTGGGCAGGACGAAAATACACGTTATCCTTAAGTAATTTACGTAGAAAATTCTAGGAAGCACTTCAAAGAGTTTAACTTAGACGTACTTGTTAGTGCTAATAAGGATCCAGATAATATAAACCCAGTTGGTATGCCTGGCAAGGTTTCTTATATAAATATACATGTCGTCGTGGTTTGAAAAGGAGCAGTTTGAGATCTATTTTGCTTTATGTTTTTTTCTGCTAGCTCCATATCCTCTAATTTAGAGTCCTACGTTGAGAATTTCCAATTCTGATGAGAAAACGGTAATAGGATTCTGTTCCATATTACTGCGTCCGACTCTTGAAACCAAGACAAAATTTTCCAGGAAAGCATCGGAGTTCTTTATGATCTTTTTTCTATTTTTTTAACAAGCAAATTTGTGAATGCTGTTGCAAAATATATGGACATTAATTAAAAGCATACTCTTATTAGGATCAAATAGTTTCAACTTATTATTCATTGTTCGATAAGCGATTATATAAAATTAAATTAATATTTCCTATTTCAATGGAGGGGGCGGGGTCACGAACATTTCACAAATGATTGCAAGAGGGAGGGGTGAGTCAAAAATTATTAAAATTACCGTCGCGTAATATGGGGACGTTCCCTGTGACAGGCTAAAGCTGCTTACATTAACTAAACTGGATTGCGTGCATAATAATGATTGCGTGCATAATAATCTGCTTATGACGATATACGGTATTAAATTGATGTAATTTGAGTTTTAATCTTGTCACGTGATTTTTCAACGTAACATACACTATATTTGGCATCAAAATCTAATGTGAATTTTTTTTCAAATTGAATAAATCTGAAATGAAAGCTTTCATCGTCTTGCGAGGAACATTTCAGAAACGTTCCAATGTTCTCGCTTGAGACACCGTAGCTTACGCAGGACAAACATCCGGCTAATGCGATCATATGTCATTTCGAGTCAATAAACCATCTATCCTAAACTAGTCAACACAGTGTCCAAAGAGACCAGCTCTTAGTTGCCAAGTGAATTGGTGCAGAAACGAGTAGTCGAATATTGATTGGTTGCAATATTCCGAATCGCGTCTCGAATAATTTACGCTCCCCAAGTCCCTCATCAATAAGCTTGGCCTTCTGCTAATGAACTGTGGAACACCTAAATGTAATTAACCTCGCCTAACTCATTGCAGAAGAAATTTCTGTGGTGTAGGAGATGAACCACAGATGATAACGCACGAAAATTTAAGCCGACTTTTTCACCGACAACTTTCTCCCATTTCACACTTTGGTTCAACCCCTGATCTTTCCACAAAGGTGTGCCCTTCACCCGGAATTCCCGTACGTCTGTTCGTCGCGGATTCACATTTACTTCTGTAATCGCTAGTTCATGTCAACTCTGAATAATCCTCTTCGACCGTGACTGGCACCGCGAGAAGTCAAATACCTTCAAGGGAGCTTTCAAAGATCTCCTGAATTCTATTTAACCCTTTAACACGTTCACTGTGGATCTAAATTCAGCCGTGCGTCACTCCACGGAGACTGATAACGCATACTGACTTTGCACGAAAAGGCACGATTGCAATCTTCGGTACAAACGCATTCAATCACACGTTTCCACTATTAGGATTGCACCTTGAAGTTGAGGGAATTGAATCATGTACATTGCTATTCATGAATTTTAAGTTTCCGAAGTATTAATACCTACAGTCTACACGGTTAAAAATATTTCACACTAAATACAAGGGTGTTCAAATTTTATATAAACATGGATCAGAGCATTGCAAAATAAAGAAACAATTAAATACTAGATAAAACTATTAAACTGGAAATTACATATTCTTTCTACGGAAACCAAAATTTTTGTTTATTCAGCGAAATTGCTTGATTGACTGAATTCGGTTGATGCAGGGAAAAGTTTGGTTAAGTGAACGAAATTTGAGCTAAGCAGGCCAAACTTGTTCATTTGTTGCTTTCAGTAAATATGTTGATGATTTTGCCTTTTTTTCATTCACCGATATATCGGCTGCTCCATACAATATAGAAATAAGTTAAGTACATCCGTATACATAATCAATTTTTAGTAGTTTTGTAGGGGAAGGTGGGGCGAGACGGTGCACAAAATTTTTGACGCTAATTGAGTTGTAACCTGTAAGAATTTGCAGAACCAATATTAATTAAAATTGTTTCCAATTTATCGTTTACAAGTTGCACATACGTTTTTGTAATTGGAGCGAACTAATTTTTCAGAAATTAAGTATTAAGTACTGTAGGTTAGTTGGGCGCTATGGAACACGTGGCGGGTAAAGCAGAACACATGGTGGGGCGGTATGGAGCAATTGGAATATCAATTTCAATTTCTAAATAATGTTTGAAAACTAAAAAAAAAAGTAAGCAACAAATCAAAATTATGCCATGGAACACCAACTGGAAGAGATATAATGTTAAAATAAGTATTTTAGACAGAAAATAACCTACTACCAGTCTTCCTTTTATAATTTCGCATTTTAATAATATAAATAACGTACTTTATTACTTTTTATATCTTTGTCTCAACTATTCCGACCGGCTACACTAACAGTGACAGGTTAAGTTCGCGCATGTTCCAGTGTTCCATTCCGCCCTATTCAGCTTGTTGCATCTCGCCCCCAACGACAATTTTATTTGAAATCCGTAATTTTCTTTTCTAAATAATTGATAATTAAATCTAATGCCAAGAGCAGAAAATTTAAACTTAATTTTTTTAAATTCTTGTGAGGGAAAATGGGATAAGAACATTATTAGTACTTTATTTCCTCTCGAAAATGACACCATTCCTGAGTTCTGAGAGTACTAAAAATTTGCACTTATTTTCTGATACAATTTACATAAAATATCAATTATTTTTGCACTTACCTCAACTCATTAAACTTATTTCTATTTACTAAATTAATATCAAACTTAAAGTGTAAATATTTGTCTAGATATAGTAGCGTTCTATTTTACCCGTCTAATCCGTCGCGCCCCACCTTCCCATACATGAAATTAAGTCTATAATAAAATATAGTAAAATAAATAAATAAAATATAATTGAATTCACTAAAAAATATATTAAGACAAAGCTTGAAATTTGTTAGTTGTTAACTCTGAGTCCATATAATGGAAATTTCAAGATATTAATTGAAATAATTATTTAATTGCAAAACTTGGGGAATTGAAATTCAGAATCTAACCCCGCTTGAACCAACTTCAGAGAGCCTCATTTGTTTTTCATTTTATAACCGTTAGATTCTGAATTCAGGCTTTTTGATTTTATAATCTTATAATTATATTATTTACTATCTCTAAGTACCGTTAAATGTAAATTTTAATGACATTTTAAATGACAATTTTATTTCCATATAGTATCACGAATTGGGGGCATATATTGAACATGTTCTAATGATTGAACTTAGAGATTTTATTTGAATTGTTGGATTATTGCTTAAACAATTTATTTTTATATAAATCCCACTTTTTAACGGAAAAAGATCGAATATAGTTATTTCTTGCTAGTTTTTTTTAAAGTTATTAGCTTGCTCCTTCTTTTTCTTTAAAGAATGTTTGTTGTTTTATGCAAATTAATTCTGCTTAAATATCTCGAAATAATTGTAATTTCTTAATGTTTTGTCCTAAATAATAAATGTGAACAGTGAATTTTGTCATTGAATTGTCTATTTATTGTTTAAACGATTCATATTCATATTATTATACAATAAATTATCTCAAATCATCAAGAATTGAAGGCACTTTTCAAATCAGCCAAATACTTTAAAAGTAATTTTCCAAATAAAGAATAACAGTTAAAAATAACGAGTTTCTACGCCTCTAAAATTTACAGTAGTTTAAAGAAAATTGAAAAACATAGTAATTACGTAACCAAACTCTGCTAATACTGGCGAAACCATTTTCATTCAATTATTCACTTATAACAAAGTCAATAAATTCTTTAACCTAGCAGTTTAATCAGATGATATTTGCGTAGTTTCTTCACTGATTTTTGGTATTTTTGAAAAAATCCGCACATTTGATAAGAAACCTCACTCTTCAATTTAAAAAACAGTAATAATTTAATTTGACAAATAAAAACACTACAAATACGCGGATATATGGCTTTTTGTTCCATCACCAAAGTTTAGCATCATTTGGCTCGGATATACTCAGATTGGAGTCCTCGTAATTATCAGCAAGGATCGCAGGCAGTTAATTATAATTTGTAAACGTGTGTAAGCATCATAAAATGATTTAAATCTTTGCTTATGTTTTAAGGATTATGGGGCTCTCTTAAGAGGTTTTCCATAGCTATTTAACTATAGTAGCTGTTCTAAAAAATAAAAAAATTGTATTCGGAACTTTTGTATGAAAGACATAAAAGCTGTTCGAAGACATTTGATATTGGTGTCATGTATGAAAAATGAGTAAGAAGATTACTATTTTTATAACTAAAAATTGTTTTCTTTTTACGCTTTTTGGTGCCTTTTTGTAATTGTAGTACATGGATTTTTGGACGTGTTTAATTACTAGCACTGGGTGTATGTTTCGACTTCTGGTACGGAGCGTGTAAATTGCATAGTAAGGGACACCCAATCTCGCTAACTCGGTCATCCGACCAGCTGGAAAGGGTGGATTCGACAAACCGAATCCGTGTGATCAAGATGGAAGGAGTTAGACAATGACGTGTCTCGACTGAGAGTATTATCTTCTACTAGATGTAATACTGGCCTGTTTCACTGTGTTGAAACCATCACTTCCATCACAACCATACCGGACAGACTGATCAAAAATGGTTGTGCCGTAACTACCGTGTACATTAGGGTGGCTCAAAAAGGCTTTTCGATTTTAACAGTTGGCGGTATTGACTTGAAGTTTCCCATGTTAAATGCACGGGGAAAAATCACTTTTTTGAGTTTTTGGAATAATTTTTTAGGGTTTGAAAAAATGTAACG
>NC_046660.1:102804019-102816064 GCF_010883055.1 Belonocnema kinseyi | reverse complement strand
ATAGGTTTGACACCCCTAACACACCCCCATGAGTACCTGAACACTACCTTTAAACAAAAAATGTCAATTCTTCATGAAATCGGCATTTTGAGCACTGTGTTCTGGTCTTTTTTTACTTAAAATTATTAATATTGGTCTAATGGTTTATTTATTATCATTCGTTAATTAATTGTACATTATTTAAAGAAATGAAATTTGTTTATATAATTTTTTGAAATTCGTTTGTCCCTAAAAATTATTACTATTGGTCTAGTGGAATAGTGGAATATTTATGAACGTTAGGTCATTATTTTTCAATTATTTAAACAAAAGGAATATATTAAAATAATTTCATTTCGGTTTAAAAAAAATAAAAATTACAACTTTTGGTCTAGTGGAATATTTATCAGTAAATATTAATAACCAATTAATAATCAATTTAATAATAATTAATTTATCAGTAATATTTAAGTAATAATTATTATGACAAATTTTTTGTTAAATAAAATTAATCAAAGAATGTTGATAAATCTTCCACTGAAGAAATATCAATAATTTTTTATAACAAATTATTTACGGAAAGTCCATTTCTTTAAACATTTGGAAATTAATGAACTTATGCTAACAAATATTTCACTAGACCAGCAGTAATAATTTTTAAGGAGAAAAATACAATAATACAGTGTTCAAAACTTCGATTTCATGAAAAATTGACATGTTTGGTTTTAAGGATAATTTTCAGGTACTCGTGCGGGTGTGTTAGGGGTGTCAAACCTATATGTCTGATAGATGAAATTCTTCGTTGCATAATTCTCTACAGGCCCCCATACTTTTCCCGTCACATTTTTTTAAACCCTAAAGAATTATTCTAAACGCTCAAAAAAGTAATTTTTCCCCATGCATTTTACATGGAAAACTTGCATTCAAAACCGGCATCCGTTAAAATAAAAAAATAAAAAATTAGGGAATTTCTTTTTTCGGATTTGGAATAAAATGGGTGATCGTTGCCCTCTAGCATGCTAAAAATTTTGGCCATGCACTTTTGGACCACCCTAGTGTACATCTGATGGTTTAGTCCCATCTGTCTCAAGTTATGATCTAAATTTATCACTGGATTCAACGATTACTGACTAACATTAGCGCACGTTGATATCGACCCATTACAATTGTAGCCTGACATTAACATCATTGATCTGAGATAATTTCTGATAGTGGCTTCTAATTGAAATGTCAAACTAATACTCCTCTAATATTACTCCACCTACTATTACTCTATTCACTATTACTCTATTCACTATTACTCTTAGAGATAAAAACCAAAATCCGACGCCTCCATTGTCAGCTTCATCCATAACCTAGACTTGTTAAGTTGAGAGTAGCACTAAGAAATTGTCATTAAGAAACGAAAAGTTTTTAACTATAAATTGGGAAAGGCTTTTAATTTGTATAGGGTGGAATTTAATTCATTTGAAAGAGACCTATGTATAATTGCAATCAGGCATGAGATTACATGGAGACTATGGTGGCCAGGCCTTCCCACTTATTTCTCAGAAGTAGAACGCATTCAATATTTTCAGAATTTGAAAATTGTGGAGCGAGTCCATGGACTGTCACTGTTATGTTTGTTAAACCCATAGGGACATGTATTACAGAAATTCAGCTCAGAAAAAACTGGAATTTCCATCAGAACCGATTATTATTATTGGTTTTAGGGAAACAATAACAATAATGAACTTATTCTGCTGAAAAGGAACCCAAAGCATGAGTTCTAATAGAAACTTTTTGCACAGAATTCATTTACCGCTTTGACTCGACTAAAAGATTTTACAGGTTATTGATGCGTCCTTTTTACGTTAAAATACATGTTTTATGACATTACACTTCCCAGTGGACACAAAATTTGGCGACGTCTTTACGCCATCGTTACGACATCCTTACAACACCTTTACGACATATTTACGACATCTTTACGACATCTTATGTCCATGTCGTTTCGATGTATTTGCGATATCGTAAAGACATCATCACATCATACGACTTATTTACGATATCGTAAAGACACCTTAATGACATGGACATAGGATGTCGTAAAGTTGTCGTAAAGATGTCGTAAAAATGTCGCCAAACTTTGTGCCAACTGAGTCGGAGCAATTCAATAAGGAAACTGAAATTATATATGGTTTACTAATTCTTGAAAAGAAGATAATGGACATTGGAAACCATTGTTGAGTTGTAAATAATGGAATGGCAATAATGGAATCTTAAAATCATCGAAGAGCGTGGAAAAGCATAGAAAAATGATTGCTTCGTAAAATAAAAAACCTCAATTGCTAAACCTTTAGAATTGAAGAGACACACTGCATACGTGCCAAAGTGCATAAGTGCCAAAACCTCAATTTTCCAGGAGAACTAAAAAACTGTGTAGCTTCTACGAAAATAATTTTAAACAAAAAAATGCAAAAACGTGTCGAGTTGATGTTAGGATTAATCGAACCATGAAACGAACATCCTGAAAGGTGTATTCTTCTCCGAACACACATTTGTACGAGAAAGCCCTGGTCAAAAACCGATGAGCACAAAAAAGGTTCAATTTTTACACATGAAAAGCTGTGTAACTGTTTAATTGTTTAATTTCAGAGAAAAACAAAAAAGTACTTTTGAGCTATTGCTAAGGTTTATTGAATCGCAAAAAGTGGGCTTTGAAAAAGATTATTATGTGCGAAAAAGCCCCAGTCGAAGATCGACGCGCAGCAGAAAGCTTCAATTTGGACACATAAAAAATTGCGTAACTGTTTCATTTTTTAATTTAAGACAAAAAAAGTACTTTTGAGCTATTGATTAACTTTATTGAATTGCAACAAGAGTGCTTTAAAAAAGATAAGCATTTGCGATAAAGCCCTGGACAAATATCAGCGCGCACCAGAAAGCTTCAATTTTGACACATAAAAAGTAACTTTTGCAGAACTATTTTTTTCCAAGGTTTCATAATTTTGTACGGACAAGCTTCTAAAGACCAGAATCGACACGTGCACTGAATATCAATGACGCCGCGGTGATAACGCACTATGAAGCATGGCACTTATGCCACCAAGCATTGTGGCACTTTTGCTCATATAAACTGACTTTTTCCCTAGATCTACTTACGGGTCGAACTGGACCAAAATCTTCTACAGGGACACGTCAACTTCTGGATTAGGAATATGTTTAACTATTTCTTCGAGTGCATAATTCGCTTATTCTTATTCCGGTTTAAAGTTTTTTTTATTTCAGATACTTTATCTGCTTCTACATTATCTCTTGAAACAATATATGACGACCCTGATGTTTCCTAGATCTGAGTCATTCTCTGTTAAAGTGTACATTTGCACCTAAGTGCTTGAATTTCAATAGTAACAATAATAAATAGTTAAAACGGGATGGGGCTAGGGATAAAGAAGGCGCTGGAAAGATTGGAGAAGGCGAATGTGATTATTTGATACGCTGGTGTGGCCGATTTTAAGATATGGAGCGGAGATATGGAGATGGCAAGAAGGGAAAGAGGTTGAGAGTTTACAAGAAAGGTATGTAAGGTGGACGCTAGTATTAGACTGGAGCATATACACATATCTGGATTAAAAAAAACACAAGCATTATTACAAAATAAAACTCAAAATTAATTCTGGGTAAAATTTATTAAGATAGGGACCAAATATGTATATAAAATGTCACAAAAAATGTATTTTAACCTACCTCATAAACGATAAAGAATATTTTAAACTTAATCTTGAACTCGTAGACTGAAGACACGTGTATATATAGTGAGAGACGAAGCGCAAAGGGATAAGGAAGGGGAGTTAGCGAAAAAGTGTTTTGAGGAGGGAAATGAAAGTAGAGGAGGAGCGGTAGAAATAACAAGTATTCAGAAAAGGGATGGGGAGAGAGAAAATGGACCAGAAGAGCAAGATTTAAATTGGGAAACGAGGTAAGTGAGAGGATATGTATTGGGAAATGGAATCGAACGGAAAGTGCATAATATGTGAATGGGAGCAGGAAAAATGGGAGCATGTATGGAAAGGATGTAGAAGAGGAATGGAAGATAAGGGAAGCTGGCATGAGAATGTGGTAAATATTCTAGAGGAGGACAGAATGGGTGAGAAATATATGAAGGATTTGGAGGGGGCTAAAGGGGTGAATTAGAAGGAATCATATACCTTAAAGGGCAGTTCAAAATTGAAATGGGCATTTCTAACATTTTGCTTCCATTCGCGTTATAAAATTATATACATGAAATTAAAAAATCGAAGGCAATTTATATTATTGTTATTAATAAAACGCATCTAAATAAATCTACAAATATTTAAACATAACGATATTTCACAAAAACCAATATTTTGATATGCTTGTTCATACAGATTCTTATTTTATAATTTTTTCTTTTACTTTTTTTAAATTTCTAAAATTAACGATGATTGGTATTATTATCCGTAACGGAGCATACATTATTGACAGAAAAGTGTTTATGGAAAAATCATGAGAAAAGTATTTAGTACAACAAATCTGGGAAGCAAAGACCTTTCGTTTACGAGCTAAATCTGAATTAGTTAAATTTAACTCACACAGGCCATACAAAAAATTTGTCTGCACGAGACAAGTGACTAGGCTAATCTTGCGGATTTTGAGCCGCTGAATTCGAATATGGCCTCAGACTTTGTCCTAAATTTCGGTTTTCCCCTAGATGCAAAAACTAGGGAAAAACCTAAGGATTTTCTAGTCACAGAGGCCATACAAAAAATTGTCTGCACGAGACAAGTGAATGGGCTACTCTTGTGGATTTTGAGCCG
Source organism: Belonocnema kinseyi (assembly GCF_010883055.1). Taxonomy (NCBI): domain Eukaryota; kingdom Metazoa; phylum Arthropoda; class Insecta; order Hymenoptera; family Cynipidae; genus Belonocnema; species Belonocnema kinseyi. The sequence goes on along the minus strand of NC_046660.1, from coordinate 102,811,265 downwards.
CTGAATACGAATATGGCCTCAGAATTTGTCCTACACGTATCAGTTTCCCTCTAGATGTAGAAAATAAGGAAAATCCTAGGGATAATTTGCACGCTATTTTGATAATACCAGTATGAGCGAAAAAAGACACATCGATATTATATTGTTAAGTGCAACGACTTGTAGAGACTTAATTTGTACACCTTCTTCGTCAGTATGCCTTCTATTTGCCCTAGCTTGAGTAATTCCAGGGAAATTAAAAGTCTTTCTCAGATTATATTGATTTCCACGGGAAAAAAATTCTAATTTCCTTTACATTTTTGCGTGCGAAATCAGACACACGTCCCGTGAAACATTTTTTTGGTGATCCTGTATGACCAGAAATTCCCTAGGCTTTTCTTAACATTTTGCACCTGAAGAGAAAATGGAACAAGCCCGAAAAATTTGTTGTTCAAATTTAGATCTAGCACGCAAATCTGCAAAGGATATGGCATCCCCCCCCCCCCCCCCCCCCCCCCCGTACAAATATATATAATATGAGAAAGATCTTTAATTTCCAAACAATTACCCAAGCTAGGGGGAACAGAAGGCACAATAGAGAATTTCTGTTTACAAATTAAGTCTCTATAAGTCGCGACACTTAAGGATATAAATTCCATGTACCTATTTTCGCGTATACTTGTATTGTAAAAATAACGTCCAGAATATCCCTAGGGTTTTGCCTTTTTTCTGCATCTAGGGGAAAACTGAGACGCGCACGAGAAATTCTGAGGCCAGATTTGGATTCAGCGGCTCAAAATCCATAAGGTCAGCCTGGTTACTTGTTTCTTGCAGGCAAATTTTCTTATGGCCTGTGTGAAGAGAAAATCCCTAGGATTTTCTCTGCTTTTTGCATCTAGGGAGAAAATGGTAAAAGCTCGAAAAATTTAGTGATCAAATTCAGATTGAGAGCGTAAAACTGCTGAGGAAATAGCATTTTTCTTATTTTTTGCTTTATAAGTCAGTATAACATACGCAAGACCCTCAAGTTCCCTAGATTTATCTAAGATAGGGGAAACTGTAAGCACACTAGGGAATTCTTGTGGATAAATTTGGTCCTTACGAGTCTCAACACATAAGAATATGACACCAGTACGTTTATTCTTTCGTTTACTGGTATTATCAAAATAATATCCAGATAATCCCTAGGTTCCCTCTATTTTCTGCATCTAGGGGAAAACTGAGATGTGTAGGAGAAATTCTGAGGCCAGATTTGGATTCAGCAGCTCAAAATCTATGAGTGTAACCTAGTCACTTATCTCGTGCTGACAAATTTTTTGTATTGCCTGCGTGACTAGAAAATCTCTAGGCTTTTCCCTACTTTTTGCATCGAGGGGAAAACTGGGGCGTGTAGGGCAAATTCTAAGGCCATATTCGGATTCAGCGGCCCAAAATCCATAAGGTAATTGGTCAAAAATAACTAATTCAATTGGTTACTTTCGTTTAACCAATTCAATTATAGCCAAACTTTAAATGTGGCGCGCCACCGGCCGCCATGGCGGATCGCGGTGAAACTGCAAATTGGTTAGTCAAAATCTACCAGTTGGTAAGCCAAAATTTACTAATTGGTTGATCGAAAATTAGATGCTTCTGAAGAGACACGCATGTCCGTAACGCAGACAACAATTGTTTCCTTATATCCCGTCTTATTTCAAACACAAAAAATAAGATGAGCAAAATGCAATGACTAAAAGAAGTTTAGTTAAATTCACGAGAATACTAGTAAAGTTAACTAAAATTTAAGTTTATTTTACTAGATTCTCAGTATATCTAACCAAATTGCAGTATAGTCTTTGTTTTCAATTTTGTTTCCATTGTGAGAAAACAGCAAAGTTTCAAAGTAATAACATCAAAAAAATAAAGTGGAAAATGTTTATTTCTAAAATATCAATTCAAATCGTTTTTTGAATTGCAGATTGAGATTGATTTTTAATGAGTAGCACTTTTCGCAAAGAAAAAAAGAACTATAAATTAAATAACAAAAGTTAAAACTAGAGAACCTTTTTTAAAAGCGAGTTATATTTATTATAAATTCACCATTTCTCCTTTGTGATCGAAAAGCCTGTGGTACTTCTCGTGAATTTCCGTGATAGCTTGGGTCTTCTTTGAAATTTACTCTCTTTTATTCTTCAAAGTCTGAGTAATAAAATAATGTTCTCTTTTTCTGCGTAAACTACTTGACGGTGCTTTTTTTGAGATATTCACTGATGAATTGGTACTTCTCGGAAATGACTAATAAAAATAAGTGATTTTTTTTACTAAGTAATTGGTAAGGTACTCACATTGACCCGTTGACTATTTATTAGTCAAAACCTTGAAAGTAATTAATGTTTCCATCAAAATTGAGTGTAGTGATTGATTTAGTTAAATTTTAACTAATTTAGATTGAGCGAGATAGGTATTTCCTTACTGTCAGGTCAGGTAGTTCTAAGTTTTGCTTAGGATATACCCTAAAAAGAATGAAAGTGGAAAAATGGCAAAATGAGAATGAGATAGAAGAGAATTGAAAGTAAAACTCTCACTCGCTCGGTTTCTCGCTTCGATATCTCGCTCACGTTTCTGACAGTAAAATTGCGCCATATTAGTATAGAAGTAAGTAGATATAAGAATTGATGTAAATAGTTGTAAATATTGTAAATAGTAAGGATAAGATAATATGAAGTTTCTATATGGTCATGTAAGCCCTTAGTAGACACATTATTGATAAAGAAGACAATAACAAATAGTTAGATAATCATGTTTATTTAAAGAATAATGCCTTAAATAAAATTGAGTTTATATTGCGTTATTTTACATGCTTTATATCATTTAGTAATATTTAGAAACATAAATTGGTGAATTTATAAAATTTTCCAGGAAGTTTACATACCACACACTCAACCTTAATAACTTAAGATATTTATGGCTTTAAAATTATCATAAAGAACGATCGCAAATTGGGCAGGACGCATATGTTTGCTCAAACATAAACACGAAGTTTGCTACCAGTATCCATGGAATCAATACTTCAGAAGTATGTATTTCATCGGTGTTTACATCGATATCGATTGTGCAGCTTCTCTGCTTCAGAGAGAACGCGCAATTCAAACTTGTTTGTAAGATGCAAAATATCATTGAACTTTGTCCCGATATTTTTCGGGACAAAGTTCAATCAGGTGTGCGTAAACGCAGACCCGATGCGATCCTTGGGGACATCCAGGCTTCACAATGTCTCAATAAACTCTTATGCAATAAAGACGAACTTTGTTTGTCGAATTACTACATATTCATACGAAGCTTAACAAAAAAAAACCAAAAAGTATTTAAATTTTAGTACAAAATATACAGCTGGGACACAAAAATGCACTTTCACGCTCGCTAAATATGAATTAGTTAAATTTAACTAATTAGCACGGTCAAATTCGACTAATTGTAGAAACAAGAACTCAGTAACTGATAATTGGTCAAAAATAACTCATTGAATTGGTTACTTTCGCCTAACCAATTAAACTAGTCAAAGGCTGGACGTGGCGTGCCACCGGCGCGCCGGACAGACGCGCATGTCCGTAACGCAAATATTTATTTCTAAGACATCACTTCAAATCATTTTTCTAAATTGCACAATAAGATTTATTTCTGATACGCGGCACTTATCGCAGCGAAGCAAAGATCTATTAATTAAATAACAAAAGTAACTAGACATCTATTTTTACAAGCAAAAATCCCCTATTTCCCTTAAAATTGAGCTAGTGAGTCACTGTAATCCCTGTTACAATATACAAATCTGAAGCGAGTTTCTCATATATATTAATTATAAACTCACTATTTCTCCGTCTTAATCGAAAGGTCCGGGGTATTTTTCGCGAACCAATTTTTGTAATTCATTATATAAAGAAAGTAAGGGTCCAATAAAAAACCCGAAAACATCTTTGGATTTGTCTTTTCAAACAATTATATCATTTTTATTGTTTTGCAAACTCTTATAAGAAAATATATTAATTGAACGTCAATTTTAAGTATTTAATCAAAATATACATAATAACACCTCTAACGATTTTTTATTTGTTTCGAAAAATAATTTTTTTAACAGATAAAACTTCATAACCATTTCTTTAACGTTTCATAATATTTAACCCATTTATAAAACTGTAGGATGCTGTAGCAAACTTAATAGCAACAAAACTTTGTCTTTTGCAAAATTTGTTTCTTAAAAGCGCAATTAGATATTTCGGAGGCGAATTTTAAGATGTTTTCGATTTTTTGTTCAGGCCTTCAATTTCTTAATAATTAATTACGAAAGTTTAAAATCTATAGATGTTATTTTATTTACAAAAACAAAATCAACACCTACCTTTGATACTATATGTTCCGGACACTCAAATTCAAGAACTAATTCTCTAAAGTTAGGTTGGGCGCCAGGCTTTCCACAGCCACTCAAAACGTCCAAAAATCCCAAATAACAATATTCTACAGCAAAACCTCAAAAGCAATAAAATTCTACAATATTAATCAATAACCGCAAAATTTGTCATAAAATCCCAATATCACAACTTAATCCCGGTTAGATATAGTATACCGGAACAAAATATGCTAGCTCAGCCCTGAAAATTTAGTTAATGGTAGAGGGGGTGGTCGACTGTAAAAAAATTGAAGAAATCCCTAAATTCAAATAAAACAAGATCAATTAAAATCTCAATATTACAAATAGAAAGTGGTTTATTAACCTTGAATATACATTAATTCTCCTGGTGATACATTATCTTGTTTGTCTAGGTGACAATCCTATTCTACTTTGCAATGAAGGTATCAAAGCAATTTTTAACTCTCAAAAATGAAAAATTTAAAATAGAAATACTACTGACAATTATCTGCATAACTTAAACTAACTAATCTATAATAGATTAGGCTCATTTCCGTTTGCATTACTCCACGACTTTATAATAAAGTTGACGCTACCAAACTACAAACAAAAACCAACACAACCTCTCAGCATACATTTTTGGACGTTAATTCTCAGTCGCAGTTTTAATGAAAAGGGGTCAAGATACGATTGGCTAATAGGGGTTCTCTGAAAGTGGGCACATAATTAGTCATATTGAAGGTCCATGATTTCAAGAGGGAATAACAAAATCTAAGAAAAGGAGCTAACAATAACTCAGCAAAAGGGGTTAACCAATTCAAAACCAAAAAAACGGGTGGTCATAGTCCATAGATTCATCAAAGATGGGGAATGGTCATGATTATCAACGTTGAGGGGTGATCATATTCAGAAAGGGGTTGGTCATAGTGGATAAATTCATCAAAGATTGGGGAATAGTCATAATTATCAAGTTCAAAGGGTGGCCATGTTCAGAAAAGGGATGGCCATAGTTCATAAATTCATCTTAATTGGTGGATGGTCATAATTAGACAAAAGGGTAGTCGAAATTTATAAATTTAAAAAAATAGAGTGATGGTCATAAATTTGTAAATTTATCAAAATTAAGGGATGGCCATAATTAGTAAATTTATCAAAATTAAGGGATGGTCATATCTAGACAAAAGGGATAGTCAAAAATGAAGAATAAGGGATGGTCATATCAAGACAAAAGGGACAGCAAAAATTTATAAATTTATCAAAATTGAGGGATGGTCATGTTTTAAAAACTCCGCAGAGATGGGTGGTGATATCCAAATTCATCAAACAAACAAATTAAATTAGAATATACAATATTCAAATGCGGTAACCTCAAAACTAGTGCAACACATTTTAGAAAAAAATCATAAAAATCAGAGACAATCAACACTGCAATCAATCAAGTGGCGAAATAAAAAAAATCATAATAATCAGAGATAATCGACACAGCAATTAATCAAGTGGCGAAATAGAATATGGTATATAATGCGTAATGGTAACAATAAATCACAAAAACAGAATCGAGAATCATATTTCGATCAGTAATCCATCGACAAGAGTGATCTGCACAATCTAAATAATCCAAATACCTCTAACAATAGGCCCAGTAATCGAGCGATGCCTCAGACACGCTCCATCGAATTCATACAGATAACTACTTAAAGAAAGCACAAATCACAAAAAAAAACAAAGGGGAATACAAAATCCCTCGTCAAAACTCTATCAAAAACTAAGTCGCGTCAGCATTAACGGAAACACACAGTACAAAAAAAAAAAGAATTGATGGCCCTCCTCGGTATCCTCCTCAATTTTTAAATATTTTTTTTTGTCTGCAATACGGCTGGTACAAAGCTCCCCATCTCTGCCTTCCGCAAACACGACACCTCGGGGATACCAACGGACAACTAAGAACGAGGCTCAGCGTGCTTCCAGCTCGTTCCTCTTCTCACCTTCTCCTTCCTGTCGCTCGAGCGCTGATTGTTAGAAATTGGCGGGACGGCAGACAGTATTTCGTAGCGGACTTCAGTGCCGACTACTAGGGGTGCTAGCGGTCCCTGTAGTTCCTTTTATTCTCCCCGTGTCACGATCTTGACCAACCAAACGTACTTCATTCGATGGATAATCATTCTTCTTAATCTCTGGTAAGACCTATTGGCTACAGCCTGGAGCCCAAATTCATTCTGTCATCAGCAATAGATCTCCTCTGGTACCAGTAGTCCCAATAGTAATAGTCCCGGCCTGGGCTAAAGAGCTCCCACTAGTCATGCTGGGGATTTAAGAATGAAAACTTCTCAAAAGAAGTATTGTAGAGTTCCACGCCAGATGGAGAAGTTGAATTTGGAATTTTCGAAACGGTCTAGAATATCCCTGAAATCCAGTCGGCATCTCGACAAAAGTCTTCTTGAGGGGTGACGTGCTCGTCGAAGCGTTGGTTCTTAGTGCCTGTTACGGCTGGAGAATTTGAATATTTAGAGGTATTTATAGTATGCGCAGTGTTTGTTTTATGCGTAAAAAACAATAAAAATAACAAATTTAGTTTCTTGACAAACGACACAAGCTATGAAAAAATAACTAGATAAATGTTACGCTTCCAAAAAATACCGAAAACTCATTGAAATTTTTCATAAATAATTTTTGATAGGACACGTTCTTTTTGCTTTAGTCGTAAAAAATAACATTCAAAATAAAAAAGTTAAATTTTGTTTTGTTTCAAACGACACAAGGTACGAACTAAAATTAAAAGACAAAAGTTATTCGCCTAAAAATATCTATAAATTTATTATTAATCATTTTTAGGTAGGATGAGTAGATATTTTTCTAATCATAAAAAGTAAGATTAAAAATAAAAAAAAT
>NC_046660.1:102801255-102803919 GCF_010883055.1 Belonocnema kinseyi | reverse complement strand
GAGTGAGAGAGCCATTAATCGCTCGCCGTAGGTGCGCTCAAATCACAAAATTACAGTGATGAATATTTTGAGTCTTAGTTGTAAAAGGTTTGCCCAAGAATGTGCGAAAATATAAAAACAATAGCTAATCGAGCGCGAAGCGTGAGATAAATACATCATCGAGCCCGAAGCGCGAGAACCAACAGTCGCGCACCCTAGCCGCGCTCAAACTACCGAGCAAAGCGAGCCGCGCGCAGAGTGCGCGATGAGAATGTGCCCGCGTGGCGGGCAGATTTTTTTAGATAAAGATCGTCAAGAGTTGATTGCTGTCAAAACCGTGTAAGTCCATGGATTTTTTTACAAATTTTTTACATCCTGGTTAAAACTGAACATATGTGTCAAACATTATAAACCCATTACGAGGCAAATAGAAGTCTGAAAAGTGGAAAATGAAATTTAAAAAATCGTTTCTTAACAAAAGTGGGTTTTTAAATACTACAGTGTTATTTTCATACAAAATATTTAGTTTATTTGTATTTTGTAACTATTTAGTGCAGCAAGAGAATTAATTGAATATGAAGATTTAAACGTTTGTAGGATTGATCACAGTTTCAGATAAAGATGCACTGCCAGATTAAGCCCCCAGAGAAGTGAGCGTTAAGATAGGCCTTTACCATATCGCACAGTCAGTTAATTAGTTTCACAAATGGCCACTGAATAACGCACAACATATATCATTAATTTACTGTAGGCATCCTTTCACCACAATGTGCGGCAGAATTTCAAACAATTTTTAAGCCAAGAAAACAAAACGTGTTCAAAAAAAATTACACCTAACTAGTTATGCTGTTACACCATTCATTTTTCTACTTAGTTTATTCAGCTGTGGGAACTCAATGTGTGCCATTTTATAAATATAGGCGACAGCTATTGTATTATCAATGCGCAACAAAATTTCACAACTATATAAATCAGCTGCAAAAGTTTATTTTCTCTCTTTTACAGTATATAAACCACGAACTCCCAAATAAAAATGCTTCGACTTGAGTTGGACTTGGTTATGTCTTGAATTCGTCTTCAAGAAATCGGTGTCTGGTTGCGTCTCAAAACTGAGTTTCAAATGTTTTTGCTGCGTATCAAAGCCTTTTTCGGCTCATAAATGAGCTTAACATTGAATAATGAAAAATTTGTAATTATTAAATTAGTTATTTTTAATTAAAAAGTGCAATATCTGTGGGTCTAAACGAATACAGGCTTTAAAAATTTTCTCAAAAAAAATAAAAAGGGTAACTTTCCAGAAGGATCTCCTAAGCCGTTAGAAATACGTAAAAAAAACAACAATTTCGGTATCATCACCAAATAAGTATAATACAAATGAAGATCGGTAAATAAGTTGATTCAATACTTATTATATATATATATAATTAAAAATTTGTCATAAGGACAATCGCAGGATTTCACCGGGAGCGGGTGCTAATCTGAAAAATTGCACCCGCTTCCAGCGAAATCGCGGTAAAATTTCAGCCACAATCAGGTTTCACGACCGTGAGATAGGTGGTTACAGCCTGTAACGGAATCAATACGACGATCCGGCAAAAGTTTCGTGCACCCTGAGAACACAAAGTGATCCAAGGACTACCGCCTTCTGCATTTTTCCCGCAAGTGTTTTAGCATATTTTTGACTCGCAGGGATGCTTCTCAGGCTATTAACGAGTGAAAGCTTGGCACCTCCAAGAGCGCCGACGATAAGGACAGAATATCCCGAATAAATCGTTGCAACTCCCTTATACGGTCTCTATACCTCTCTTTCTTTTCATTCTCCTTGGCTATGATGTTTTGTCAGCTGGTGTCGAAAATTCGATAACGAACATGGCTCGCTTCTCGAAGTCCAGAAGAACAATGTCTGGCCTCGAGTGTGCAACAGAAACAATTGTCGAGAATATAAAGTTCCAGTATATGCGGCACTTTCCATTCTCGACAATTGACTCGATTTCCCTAGGAGCATTTAGAGAAGTGATATTAAGGTTAATGCCATAAGAGTGACAGAGATGGTAACATAGCACTCTTAGTGCCGCATTGTGCCTTTGAATGTAGGTCGTTCCCGCGTGAGTTGGACAATAGGATAGTATGTGAACTAAATGCTCGGGGTGTTCATGGAACGCCCTGCAGCTATCATCGGGAATGTCTTGGCTCAAAATGTGGCAACGGTACGAGGGTAGTTCAATAAGTCCTTAGAATGAAGTATAAAAACAATTTTTTTGGGTAATTTTTTTTTATTTTCAACATAATCTCCTTGGAGCTCTATACACTTGGTCAATCGCTTTTCAAGTTTTTTTAATCCTTTAGAAAAGTGCGTTTTCGGAAGTTCCTCAAAATAAGCACTTACAGAGGCAATGACGTCTTCGTTGTCTGGAAATCTCTGTCCACCGAGCCATTTTTTCAAGTTTGGAAATAAGAAAAAGTCCTGGGGGCTAAATCTGGTGAATACGGTGGGTGTTCGACCAATTCGAATTTTAGTTCTTCAATTTTAGCCATTGAAACGAAACATCTGTGAACTCGGGCGTTGTCGTGATGAAAGAGAATTTTTTTTCTCGTCAAATGTGGTCGTTTTTTTTAAATTTATTCTTTCAGCTGCTCTAATAATGATGCATAATATTCACCAGTGATTGTTTTACCCTTTTCCAA
>NC_046660.1:102800105-102801155 GCF_010883055.1 Belonocnema kinseyi | reverse complement strand
CTAGTCGGGAGTGGTGCTGACTGAAAACAGATGATTTGGAGCGATTCGCGCGCCATCTGTTGGTCATTCTAAGGACTTATTGAACTACCCTCGTATGTTAAAGTGGAAATGACACCGTCTTGGGATGCCAAAATGAAACCCTCCGTATAAGACTTCAATCCGGGCGATTTAAGGAAAGCAAACGTTAGCTCACACGACATTGACTGATCCTCCAAATTTCTGTGGAAAATACCGTCCATCCTCTTATCGAGGAGCTTTTCACGAAAGTTTTTCTCTTGTGATTTCTTAATCCGGGCTTTCAGGAGTGAGTACTCGAGATAGATAAGATTTGATGCACTTTGCTCACCCCCAATACTGAAGTTAAGTCCGAGTGTTTCAGCAGCATCCTCCGCTGCTTTGTACAGAAACCCTCCTTTGCTCACTTCTTCGTGATTCCTGACCATTTTAAGAAGAGGGTCTTTTCCATTTGCGAAGACATTCAAGACTCAATATTCCGCCAGCACCTTGACGGCGTGCGATGTACAGTCACGGAAAAAAAGACTCAAAATTCATACTTTTGTTTATGTGCATAACCTTTCTTGTCCTGATAACAAGAGATGTGAGCTCCTTCTTCGTCCATGGAACTACTCGAAATGAATAGAGTAGTACCGGGACGGCAAGCATATTCGTTGCAGATACTTTGTTCCTCGCCGACAGTTCGGAAGACCAAATCTGTCGGATGAGACGTTTGTATCTGCTTCGGAGAGTATCCTTTATAGATGTCACATCCTGAATGCGGCTCTGTGGCACGCCCAGGTATGTATAAGTCTCTCCAGCGCAAAAATGTCGTATGGCGCTTCTATCAACGAGCTCAGGATCTTCAGGAATGCCATTAAGTTTTCCTCGCTTCAAATAAACCTTGGCGCATTTACTAACCCAAATTCCATTCCAATTTCCTTAGTATATCGCTCGACAATCCCCGGAGCTAGATGCAGTTGCTCTCTGTTTTTAGCATAGATCTTAAGATCGTCCATGTAAAATACATGAGTGACCTTGTACTTTCGATCTGCA
>NC_046660.1:102784282-102800005 GCF_010883055.1 Belonocnema kinseyi | reverse complement strand
TGTTTCATTATTAACAAAGATTAGTTTTTATGACAGAATGACCCTTTTTGTTAGGACAGGTATACACTTGAAGAACATACAACTTATCTCCAAGACATAAATTAAAGTCTGGCTCCCTCTCAAAACAGACATGCTCAAGTCGAACTTTTCGACTTCAGCATTGCCCCCATTCAAGACATGCTGAAGTCGAAAGGTTCGACTTGAGCATGTCTTGATTGGGGGCAATTCAAGTCGCATTCAAGTCGAAGCATTTCTACCCGGATTGGCTCCCCTTTATAATAAGCTCCCTATTCACTTTCTCACGGATCATAAAAAAATTTCCTTTTTAAAATTATATTGCCGTATAAGATTCATGGCCCTTAGTAAGTTTTCATTCTACCAAAGTAAACAGTTTTGTATTGGATTTGAATTTGACATAAGTTTATCATACTTTTTATGATACAGTAAAACTCAGATACTGTGCTGGATTTAGGGCTAACGGTGTTGAGGAACAAACCCGATTGAGTTCTGCTCCGCTTTTGTTTGTTCACGACTGAGTGACCGCCGCTGTTAAACGATCTATCAACTACGTAAATTATCTACCATTAAAAGATCTTGTTCCTTATAAATATTTTAACTAATTATATTGAGTATTTATGCTTGTCTTCCGGTAATTACAATATCTTTTGGTTTTGCGATAAAATCCAGAAATCTAAATTTGATTTAGAAATAAATTTCTTGTCCTATACTTAATTACAAATCCGAGCGCTTCCAATAAATGAATTGTGCCCTCTACATTTTTTTATCACGTCCGAAAAGAATTATCTATAATCAAAATATCATCTAAATAGACGATTGACACAAGGTTTATATTTCTCGAATGGCGCATTACTGTTTTCAAATTTCTTGTAAAGAAGTATGGGCCAGTATTTAATTCAAAAGAAAGGAAGTAAATTCAAAATACTTTGCTTCATAGAAAAATCTAAAAATTTTCTATAAACATTGTCAATAAGAATCTGGTATGAGATTGTTGAGACGAACGCTTAAACGAGATAAAGGATCAAATCGAACTTCATACTTGAGGACGCTTATATTGCAAACATTGCTTTCGTCGCTTATCTTGAACGATTTCAAGTTTTTGCTGCACTGTAAAGTAAAAACCTATTGCCACTTCAGATAAGTGATGGGCAGGATTTTTTCATCCCCATTAGAAGTCTTTAATCAAGTTTGCACCCAAATTTGTTTTAAAAAATGAAAACCCTAAAATTCTTGAAAAATTGACGTGATAGAAGCATTTGATTTTCAGATTTGTATTTAGCAAATAAAATCTACATAGGAAACACATGCTCTCAGCCCAGGGACAGGTATCAATTTTCTTGTGGTTCTGTTTTGTATACCATTGATTGATAAAAGATTGTAATCTACCCACTCTTCGTACTTCTAAAACTATCGCATTTTCCGACAGTTCGGTTTCGGGTATTGCCGGGACTGATTTTGACGTGCTGATTGCCGATATGGATGTCCAGGCTGTTGGACTCGTTGTGAAGGACTCTATTATTGGCAGTTCATTTGAGTTCTGAAACCGTTGCTTAAAAGAGATGCATTTTTTCCGTCACCGAAGAGGTTGTTGAGTTGAAAGAATTGGAGAAAGGTTTTTCGAAATTATGTTTGATATTAATGTCGTTGCTTGTCTTTGCTAAGGATCTAGCCTTGGTGACCTTTTCAGATGGTTTTCCACCAAAAAGAAAAGTGTTCATGTAAGATTATTCCAAAATTACTGTTATAACATTGTATCGAAACTAGGTAAAATGACTTGACCAGAAGTTGTTTTCAGAAAACGTTAATGTACCTGCTTTACATTGAGAATCCTTAAAATGATCATCTCGTATATAATCGTCTCTCGTGTATAATATACAGGGTGATTTTTTTACTTGAAACTTTTAAATACTTTTTAAGTTTTCTAACTAGCCCTCAGCCCCACCCCCAGAGGGCGGTGTGGGGAAACCGATCTTAACATCAGTGTATGTACTCCTCAGAGTGATTAAATTGTGATTCATAGCATTTTTACATAGAGTGCCTATTTTTCGAGATATTTGAAAGTTTCAAGTTAAAAAATTCACCCTATATATATAAGGATTCAAGAAAGCATAATATAGAAGGTATAATATATAAAAGGATTTCTGTAAAATTTGCCCCCTCCCTCAGTTTTTATCAAATGTCTACGTTTGGAGACTCCCTGAACCCGAAAAACAGGTTTTTACAAATGTGCCTGTCTGTCGCGCTTTTGATTTTCCCATTCCCGAACCTAAATTATTATTGAAAAAACTAAGGATTCCGAGTAGTAAGTCCGAGAACTAGGCAGAAATATAATTAATTTTTAATTCACAAACTCACTAAAATTAAACGCTTAAAACTGGGCTACATGTTGGACGCCTCAAAACTAACTACTATCGCTCTAAAATACTTACTTTAAGTAGAAAAGTTTACTTATTTTCAGCTGTAAGAAAAATAAGCATACAAAGTCTGAAATTACCTAAGAGTGATGTTTAATGCAGAATCTGCAATTCAGGTGTTTAATAAATGTTAAAAAGGAGGGTACCGACTCTAAAATAAGGTAGAAGAACATTAACAGCTTGATTGCGATTATAAAATAATATTACACACGCACAAAACAGAAAGGTAATATTTACTTATCAAGAAATGTAGATGGTTTATTGTAACCATAACAGTATACACTGCTCATAATAAGAGAGTAAAAATGTGAAAATCACTTAGCATTTCGTAAATGGCACAATAAAATTAAGGTTAATTTAACGGTTATCCTTTAATAAAATAAACATCTATTCTCTGGTATTACATACTGTAAGAAATGTACAATCCACTGAACTGATATTAAAATAGTCGTGCGGTGGATATTACTGAAGGATCGGTACATGGTACCGATCTGATTAATTCGGTTAGTATGCCCCGAAAGTCGAAACAACGCAACCCATCCGCACTTACTACTGGGTGAATTCACGGCGGAATAGGCAATGGATGGACTGCATCACGTAAAAAACATTTCTTGTTGACATTTCTGTATCAGTCGTCACATTACACAATATTCCCACTTAGGAAGGAAGGGGTTTCATTAAAATTAACAAAATTTTGGTCGGTGCAACTTCTTCACAGATTGCGTACACTTGGGAGTTCATTGGAGTAGGACGTTCTTGTATTCCGTAACTGTTTCAGCTGACTTCTTTGGATGATTTAAGGTAAATCCCAGAGCTTTTGTTGCGTGCTGCGATGGCATGGGCGCATATTCTGAAGTCATTTCCAAGGTCCCCACCTGAATTACAAATGCATTTCGATATTATTTTACAAATCGCAACTCGTGTAATAGTCTAGTGGTTAAGACAATTGACTTGCGTGTTTAGTTTAATGCGTTCACCCCCCCCCCCTCCCCCGCACATTGAGTGCAAATTTTTAATTGTATTATAAGCGTTGTAAAACTAACAAATGTTGATTAATTATAAGTATAAACGAAAATATATGCTGTATAAACTATAAGTCTATCCCGTAAACGTAAGTTAGATATCTTTATATTATTCGTTGAGTGACACGATAATTCGTAATTGCAGTATCGAGAAACTGCAGAATAACGACTGGATTGGTAAACTCTACTGATCCGCAGGTCAGCATCACTTATGAATCGGTACTGGTAAACATCAATGATAGTCATATTTAGTTGCCTCTAATTGTAACGTTTACTGAACTGCTGTGTTGCCCATATACGTACTTGAAAGATTAATAGATTTAACTTGGTTTTCAGTAAAATATAAGGTTCTTTTTTCGGCGTGCACTATCAAGAAAATATTTCACTTAGAATGTTTTGATATACTAGTCTACACATCAAAAAAAATTTTTTGTTCATTTACTGACGCTATATTTTTCAATGCATTTTGGCCTGATAAACTTTAAAATCGCATTGAAAAAACTTTTAATGATTTAGATTTAGAAATTTTGTATATTTCTTGTCTTTTAAAACAATGCATTTTTTAATATTTCGGGTCATTGCACCTCAACTACCAAATCAATCAGGGAAAATGGCACTAATATTTGTTGCTGATTCAATGATCTTCACCTTGATACCTTTTGTAACCAAACTGGTCGTTTCTAGCTTGAAATATGGTTCATAGAGTAAAGCCATCATCAACATTTTCTTTTTTAAAAATTCATATTTCAAAACCCAATTCATACAAAAATATTGCAATGCGATTTTCAAGTTTAGCAGACCAAAATGCAATAGAAAAATATAGCGACGCTACATCTACAAAATGACCGTTAACTAGTGATACTAGAAAACATTTTTGTTTTTTAAATTTTAAGCATGTATTTGAATAATCAATTTGTACCAATTTGTTAGTAAAATTTACTAATTGATTAGTCAAAAATGAGATGCTTTCGAAAAGACGCGCATGTCCGTAACGCAAATGTTTATTTTTAAACATCACTTTAAATCGTTCTTTTAAATTGCACGGTAAGATTTATTTGTAATACTTGGTACTTATCGCAGCGAAGAAAAGAACTGTTAATTAAATAACGAAAGTTCAAACCCGGGACCCTTTTTTAAAAGCAAAAATCCTTTATTTTCCCTAAAATTGAGCTGGTGAACGACTGTAATCGCTTTTGCAATATGAAAAACTTATAAGATTTTCTCATATATTTATTATAAACTCACTCTTTCTCCGTTTTCATCGAAAATTGCGGGTAATTTATGTGAATTTCCAGGATAGCCTTTGTCTTCTTTAAAATCCACTCTCTCGCCTATTCTTGAAAGTCTGTTTGAGTAACTAAATAATCTTCTCTTTTTCTGCGTTAACGACTTTACAGTGGTTATGTTGAGAAATTGAGTTTACTGATTGAATTAGTTGAATTTTAACTACTTCAGATTTAGCGAGTACGTAATGAAAAAAAAACCAGCACATCCACAAGACTTTCAAATGAAAATAAGATAAAGAAATGTATAAGTTTGCAGTAAAATATTTTATTTTTAATTGATTTTGTCCCGCTTTTATGGTAACTACAAAACTTCAAAAAATGAATTGAATAAAGTTTTCAGGATAAATTGCTAGAAATGGTATATTCTTTTCTCCGGCCATCACTCAATATCGGTATATACATAAATAGATTCAATTATGTGACCGAAGTTCTCTCAGAATGCTTTCATTTCTTTAAATACAAGTGCGCTACTACCTTCGCACAGATTTTCTAAAAATATATAAAAACATAATAAAATTTGTGAAAAATGAAACAATCTGATGGTTTTCAACTTATTACCTCTTTGCGGGATATATTTTTCTATCAAACTAATTTTACGGATATATGCACCTTCGAGCGTTTTCGGGATCCCCAATCACAAGTCTGAAGTCAGATTTAAAAAATTCAAAATAACAGATTCAATATGACGAACAAGTTTTCAAAAAATTAATGGATTTTCATTAAAGTTGGCAAATGAGAGTCTTTGGGGTGCGTGATAACGAATCTTAAGTCCCCGAAAAACTGCAGGTTCCAAGTTTAATGAAAATCCATTAATATTTTATTCTATTTTATTCAATTCGTCGTTCAAAAATGAGTTCCTTCCTAAAAAAGAGCGATTTTCGAAATTTGTTCATTTATAACTATTTATAATTTTACACAATATTGGCCACCCAAGACTAAAATGACATTCAACGCCGTATATGAAGTGATTATCGAGCATTAAAATAATGAAATAGATTTATTTATCTTTCTTCTAAATATTTGACACCTTCTCATAGACCCGTTCGAAATTTATTATTGGTGCTGCAGAAATTTCGATACTAAAAAATAAATGTGCAAAATCATATTATACATACGAAATATTGACTTATTACCAGAAATTGGCATATTATAGTGAAGTTAAGAAGCTTCATGTAAAACATAAGGTTAATATTTATTTTCTTATTTACTATTCCTTGACAAGAATTAGAGGGGAATGCCCATTACCCAATGAATTATTAATAAGGACTTTAGATATTGATTTTCAATTTCACAAAATATCTGTTTGATACACAAAATTTCACTAAAAGCGTAATCTCTGCACTCGAGAGATGTGAGACAGATTTTGTTGCTAAACCCTCGAGTTGATGGATGCTCACAAGATGAACCTCCCGCATCGTGTAAATTGCATAACGCCGTTTATCCTTAATCATACGCCAAGCTCTACATTAAAATCTATATGAAAGACTGAACAGCACGTAAGAGCAGGTAAATCTGTTAGAATCGTACTCGAAACCCCCTGTCTGGAGTAATTAGTCGCTACATCGTGCTGTCTCATTCCAGCGAGTAGAGTCGTGCGATGCATTGAGTAATGGGTGGCGCGTACAATGAGCTCAGAATCACCATGTTGGCACTTATACCTACATTTTTCCATTACAAGAAGCGAGTTTTCAGCAATTACACAGCCTCTATTAATTATCGAGAATTACAAACAAGCTATCTCAACGTATCCATTGTCTACAAATAAAAATAAAAAACAGGCGTTAATAAATTATTTCTTTCGAAGTAAGTTTTGTTAAATACTTAAAACGAGTTTAGAGACCTCAAACAGTTGTGAAAACAACTGTGGAACAGGATGCGTCTATAAATTATCTTCTTGAAGTGCAGCATAATTTAACCTCACATGCATCATCAAAACTTTTTGAAATCCGGGAATTTCATTATTTAAGACTGCTTAAAGAAAATTTATAGTAAGTATATAAAGAATATATTGAACTGATCTATATTCCTTAAATTTTCGTAATTCATTGTAAAAAATGTCAATATTTTCTCGTCATTTACCGTTAATTTCCCATTGAAAGCTTCAATTGTCGATATATTTTAATAAATTAAATATCGCTGAAAAATTTGTATTATGTTAAATTAAAAGAGTTTTAAAAAACAGGGTGTCTAGGTACTCGAGAAAACGGGAAACCTTGGAATTCGTTAGGAATTTTGTGCAATGAGATAAATGCGGGAAGCATTCTTTTTTTTGATAACCAAAATTTCCAATTTAAACATTCTTTATTTTTTAAATACGTAAAATTAGAAGTCCTTCAGAATTAATAAAACTTCAAATAAATAAGTATCAAATTTAAAATGAATGAAGCTGATATTAAACAACAAAACAGAAAATTGAAAATTCTTGACATAAAAAACTAAGACCTAAAACATTAGAAATTGTAAAATAAAAATGGAAAAATAAAAAAAAAAATGTTCTCTTCCTCTAAAAGTCTTTAAATATTTATCCAATGGAAATGTCAGCACAAGGGTTAGACCTTTGAACTATTTGGTTGAAAATTTTTATTTTGTCGTGGAATATTAATTGTCTTGTTCCCGATTTATCTTGTTGGTTGAAAATGCATTTATTTTACTAAAAATTCCACTATTAGTTTGCACACTCCTTTGAATAAAAAAATTTGTTTGAAAATTCATTTATTTCGTTAAAGTCGCACATGTTTTCTTTTTAATAGAAAATTGACCTACTTGGCTTAAAAATTATTATCATGGTTGAAAATTAATCTTTTTTTTTTGTTAAAACTTCATTTATTTTATTAAAAATTTAACCATTTTTGTTAAAAATTCATGTTTTTCTTTTGTATATTTTAATTTAATTTGTCTAACATTTTAAATATTCGATTCTTGGATGACAACTACTCTTTTTTAGTTGAAAATTGATATATTTAGCTGAAAAATTGTATTCTTTGTGTTAAAATTTCCATTTTTTGGGTAAAGAAATTATATTTTTTGATGAAGATTTATATTTCCAGGTTAAAACTCAGCATCATTGTTGATGATTTAACTGATTTGCTTAGAATTCATTTTTTCTTAGTATTGATAACCTGTTTTCGATTGAAATTTTAAATATTGTTTGTGTGCAAATGTCAACACTTTCACTTTTCACTGAAAATAATTTTTTTGTTTAACCCAGATAAAATTTGAAAGTTTAATTGTTTTGGTAGAAAATTTTATTTTTTCTGTTTGAAAGGTTATTGTTGTAAGTGAAAATTAAAGGTGACTATTTACGTTTTAAAATTGATATTTTTGGATTAAAAACTGAATTATTTGATTGAAATTTCATGTATTCTACATATGTCTTACGTAATTAATAATTTTTTGAATTAAAGTTATTGATCTCTCGGGCGTAAGACTGTTTGTATACCTGAAAGGAGAATTCAGAGCGGCCAGAGAAAATAAAAAACTGGTCATGGAAAAGTCGGGAAATTTTTAAATCTGGATTTTGCAGCGATTCTGTGAAAGACATAGACTGCATTCTCATTTAAAATACCATCTGTTAGAATGCGGATACCTAGGCTAATCTAGGTGGAAAAACCTGTATGATATAATGTTTGGATTACGCCAAAAAATAGTTGGAAAGTACGGACAGTGTTATTTGCGATGGAAATACTATTCTCTTCCTATTTTATTATGGATGGTATAGTAATTATTATAATGACTAGAATTATCCGAATTATTAGGAGAATCGTTTAGATTATGCTGGGGTTACTACTTAGCATTTTCGGTATTAAACACCTTGCCATCGTGAGCGCACTAAATGCTATTGGTATGTAATGTGGCACGTTATTGGCACATAAACTTACAGCATTCGTAAATGTTTGGCTGTGTGCGTGCACGTGCATAATCAGGGAGATCCTATATCGGAATTTTATGGATGGAAGATAGATATAACATGAAGCTCACACAGTAATAACAATCGATCCCTTGAGGGTTATTTGTATAACTGTGTCGTTAATGAAATTGTATTATCGTCCACAAATATCTCTTTTCCATAGAATTATCTACTCAACCTGTTATTGTTTTTTCCTGCTATTTCCCTATATTCGTTATTTATGTATGCACATTGAGCGAGTCCGATTTATAATAATCTTGTCACTGCGAATTGAGAATGCTGGGTTCATTTTATGACATTGTATAGGATTTAACTGTAACAAATTTCTAAATATGTATAAACTGAAATTAATTTTCTTTATAATTAGTTTATCCCCTGTTTATATTTTGTAATATGATAGACAATTGTTATTACGTAATGCGTATGTTTCATTATATGATGATGATGTATTTTAATTATATCAGATTTGAAAAATGAATATTGTTAAAAATGATTTATAAAACCAACGGAAATGTTCGTTGTCATTAATTTTGGAAGAGAACTGAATGGGAACTTCAGGAAACAATATTGCAGGTTAAAGTTGTTTATTTAACAAATTTCTTTAGAGAATTAATTTTATTTCAGAAAAATATTCATCATGTAATTAATAATTGTATAATTGCCATTTTTTAAATAAATACGCTTTGAAGAGATTTTTAGAGAATAATTCAAGAAATTAAATCAGCCCCACAACATTTAGAGCATTAAGATTAAATAAGAATTGCAATTTTCACTAAGATTCACCTGCAGTTCTCTTCTAAAATTAGTTACAATTAATTTTGCAAATTATTTTTAACAATGCTCATTCTCCAACCTGAGGTAACGACATGAGAGCTCCAACGTAAGAACAGTTTCGGGGGTTGCCTCGCACTGGCCTTGCGATTAAATCAGTCTGTGCAAACGTAAACAGTGTTTTGTAAACTGGTGAGGACTCATTGTTGACGCGGCCACACACTGGCACACGGCTGTCATATACTAACACACGGCTGTGTAACTGCGTGGGCTAGCAGTTCTTGGAATTATTAAATCAATCGCTCATATATATGCGTTCTTGTGGGGTTACATCCTCAAAAATATCTTCAAATCAATTAAACTCTTGTAAATATTTGGTGCTATCCGCTGATGTACCGGCTTGACCTTTTACTACCTCTGACCCTTTCATCCTTTGCGTGCCTTAATGGCCTTGATTTCAAACAGTTAGGACTGTATCTGAAGTTATTCACATTGCGCATCTCTGGGCGCTACTGCACCATATTGGGTCCAGTTCAGAGACCATAAAATCTCTTGTGTGTTTACATGAAAAAACGTGTCCGATTCTGTGCGAACCAGATCCGAGGTCATCACAAAATAGAGATATGAGTGAATGGTTCTATACAATATGAGTGAAATATTGAAAGAAATTTAAGTCGTTATTCAGCCAATGGGGAATGAGTGAAAATTACAGAAAATGTACTAATAAAAAGTTTAAATTTTCCAAACGATTGCAATCCCGTTTTAAATAAATTTAAATTGTGAACTAATCATATTTTTATATTCTCATCATAATGAGAATTTTAAAAAGTTTATTATTTATTATATATATATATATACATTATAATTTATTATTTTATATTATATATTATCCATATTATCTATATTATTATCTATATTATTATCTTATATATTATTTTATATTATCTACTGAAAAAGCTACTGAATTAAATCCCATTTTGCGTTTAAATTATGCAGGATACGAAACAATTAAAAAAAAAATTGTTTCTCAGAAAGGATCTACAAAAATTAATTTTTGATTATTTTATCATTGGAATGTTATTTTTGATTTCACACATGAAAAATAAAATAAGATTTAAAAAAATTTAATTCTTGGAAAAACGCACAAGATACGATATAACGTTTCATGACGAAATTGTTCACCTAAAAAGGGCTGAAAATATGTTGTCAACCATTTTTTGATAGAAAGCAGTTTTCCTTTAAATCATGAAAAACAACATTGAAAACTAAAATCTTCAATTCATGGAGAAGATATAAGAATTACAAGTAATGGTTTTACGATCAAGGTATACGCATAAATTAGAGTCACAAATTTTCTCTTGTCTATTAACTATCGAAGATTTTTTTTATTCGTGAAAAAGGCTATTAAAAATAAGAGATCAAATTACAAAGAAATCTGACAGGATACAATAAAATATTTAAGTTCAAATTTTTTTGCCTAAACAAGTACGAGCGCGCAGTAAGCAAATTTTATAAATTCTAATTATTTAACTTTTCAAGTTCTCGTGTAAATTAATACCATAAACTTTGAAAAAGTTGATTAAGCATTGCAAATTTTGCAAACAACTGTTTTTTCCGTTTTTTCTAGAACGCAGTTTCATTATTTGTCAAAGTTCAAATGCTTGAGCTTGGAAATTGTCAATTTATAAATGCTGCATTTTCAAAGTATCTCATTTCTAAAAGTTTCACATTTTCTGTTGCATGTAAAACATATCTGTATTTTGAAGAATTACAAATAGAGAACTGTCCAGTTCGTATTGCATGCTTGAATTCGCAAACGTTTTGATACAAAAGGATTGAACTCTAAAATATTTACCTCTTAAACGCAACGAAATAACCAACTTCAAACGTCGCAATTTGAAATCGTGAAATTTTTTAAGTCTAATTGCTAAATTTTTACACAAATACTATGTTGCCCTTTCGGACTATTAAATGAAAACATGGATTGAGTTTTTTCCTTTTTCTTGATTGTCATATATCAGTTAATTTAACGTAAGGAAACTTAGGTAAATTTCAGTTTCCCTAAAATATTACTTCGCATCTCTATATTATTTAATATTATATATTTTGAATACCTTATGTAATGTATTTTCGATGCAATGTAATAACTGTGTTATGACATCAGAGCCTATTAAATATATAACTTTGTTACGCGAAAGTAGACTTTCTTGAAAAGCTGACACTTTTCATTCTTAATCTGACAGTTGAAGAGCAGAATCAAATTTGAATCTTCTTGTCGATCGATTTGCCAATTGATGATGAAGTTAAGCGTAAAATGCGGACAAAGTCTAACATGCACACCTAATTAAAATCAAAAGGCCTGCCAATCATAAAACGAATGGCTCATCTCGCGTTGCATATCGTGGAGTGAAGGGAAGATTGGCTCCTCCCGACCCCTCTGCCTCCTACGAAGCTAGCCATTACTATCATCCAACTAATCCTAGTGCACTTGCAAATACACAGACACAACACATAGTTAATAAACTGTAACAAAGAATCGGTAGAGTATATAAGCGTCATCGAGGATCATCTTCTCAGTTCGCTTTGGACTCTTCAGTCAAACAGCAATATGGATCACCTTCAGGTGGGTAAATCGTGAAACCAGAAAGTAACCCTCACTTTGCTAAAGCCCACTGGCATATTGGTTAAACATAGAAGTGACAAGTTTTGTTGACTCAATGGTTATGAGAGTTTATCTGGCTAGTGGTTTCTCTCCACTTAACGGAAGTTCAGTGCTATATCGTAAAATGGGACTTTTGAACGTGACTTGCGGATGTGAGAAAGCTTATACAAAATAAAGATTTGACTGCCATACAAAATTTTTTGTTTGAATGATGAAAAAGGTTTGATGTAAATGCAGCATGAAACCAAAAAATTCCCTTGACAATGAATTCACAAAATTTACATTCTGAAGGAGTTCGAAATTGGTGTCTTACAAAAAATATTTCTTTGACTGAAAAATTTGAATTGCTATAATACTAAGATAGCCTCGAAACATTATTTATCGCGATTGCCTAAAGGTCGAAATTAATGATCTCTCAAATTACAGAAACAAAATATTTATAAATAAATAAAAAATAAAATAAACTACAATATTTACATCATTTGAAGCTTAGGGATCATGCACAAATTATGTAAGAACTTTTTCTCAATAATTACCACGCCACCCCTTTATCCATGTAAAATACCGTAAGATTTTGTCTAACTTTCATACCCAATAAAACATATTAGTAAGATTTGATAAACTGGGGGAGTAAGCATAGATAGGAATTCTGTTAATTAAATAAACGAGAAAACTTGTTGAACTTAAATTTAGAAAAGAAAATGTGTAATTACAAAGTACCGCTATATGAGGTAATTTTCGGAGAGATGGGGTAAATTTGGACAAAATTTTGTCGAAAATTCAATTCAATTCAATTTAAGTGTTTTTTTAAAACTCTTTTGTCTGGTATACAAATTTAACATTTTTGGTGACATTTTTGATTGATTAAAATACCTTTTATGTTTGAAAATTCGACACTTTTGTTACAAATTCTTCCTTTTTGGTTTACAAAGTAAACTATTTTGTTAAAAGATCAATAAATCAGCAATGTGAATGAAATGGTCTCGGATAACATCGGAGCTCGAGACAATTTTTTTACAACTTAAAAATTAAAAATAAATACTAAAAAATATTTATTTTGAACAGTAGACAAAAAAACTTAACATCAATTGAGTTAATTGATCATTTTAGTTAAATAACGCTTTTTCTGGTTGAAAATTTCACTACTTTCTTGAAAATTAATTTTTTCAACTGAAAATATATAACTATCCATTTTTAGTTAAAAATTTGTCTTTTTTAGTTGAATATTCATGTATTTCGTTGTAATTCAAAATGTTTGATATTTTATTTTTAAAACTTTGTAGAAAATTAATCTTCTTTGATGGACATTCATCATTATTATTTTTAGTTGAAAATTGATTTCCTTGGCTTAAACATTAAACTATTTTATTTAAAATTCATGTGTTTTGTTAAAAATTTATCTTTTTTATATAAATTAGGTATTTTGTTCAAAGTTTGTCATTTTAGTTAAAAATGAACATGTTTGGTTAAAAATTTTGTTTGTTAATTAAAAATTAAATTTTTTTCAGCATAAAATTTAACGATTCTATTAATAATTGAAAATTTATCATTTCCAGTTGAAAATTCATGTCTTCGTTGAGAATGCCTTTTTGGGTAGAAAATTCATGTTTATAATTCGAAAATTTGACCATTTTTTAATTTTTAATTTGTAATATAGTTTCGATAACTTCAAATTGATCTCTTTTCGTGGAAACTTCATGTTACTAAAAGTCTTTAAAATAAGTTTCGAAATAAAAATTTTTCTTTACTCCTATTATTTTTCTCTAAATTGGAATTTTAAGACAGCCATGTGAGATTTGCCCTTTAAATCAGACAAAAAACATTGCAGTTATATCTCGATCACAAGCCTTCGAAAATGAAGCATTATACATTTAAAGCACTGAATAAGAGGGCTACATACCTCATATACAAGAAAAACTCGCACATTGACTTTTTTGACAGACTTTAAATCTTTTTTAAGGTTTTGTTTTTATTATCTTAAAGCTTGTTGGTCAGTTTCGTTTTGTAAACGTATTTACAATATTACCCATTTTTGCATGTTTTTTGATAAAATTTTCATATTACAACTTAAAAAGAAAAAATTCTCTATATCTGTTTCTAAACAAGTGTTATGAATTCAGTTAAAAAAAATCTTAGGTGCTTGGAAGTGTACAATATGAAATTGAAAGTCTTTAGTGATTTACAATTAATAAATAATCGAGAATTACAAAAAAATTTAAATATGTCCGTTTAACGTATTTAAGTATTAAAGAGTAAAAAGAAAAAAAATAATCGTTAAAAAAAGACCTTACAAATTGAGCCTTTTAAACTTAAAGTCTTACAAAACAGACCTTGCTAAGAATTGGAAATATTTCAATACAAAAAGTTTGCTTTCATAATTTTCCATTCCAGTAAATCCTAAAAAATATATAAAAAGAATATGAAAGTATCTGAGCAAAATGTCAAATTTATTTGATGGAAAATTTATATTTGATGCTCTGAAAATCTAGAAGAGTGTTCTTATCCCAACAATATATTACATGATTATATAACTCCTTGACCAATAGATAGTGCTTAGAAATTTTAAAGAATAATCATTTTAGATACATAATTTAATTTTGCAGGAACAAAATATTGAATTCAAAGAAGCATGTAAAAAGCTAGGTTCTTTTGGTAGGGAGATTTTAATTTTACTGCAAGGGGATAAATAGTTTAAAAAAGATAGAGCATTGTAAATCATGAAGTAGATAGGGGCGGCTTTGGTCAGCCAATCGGTTGGAAGTGATGCATTCCGCACACAAATTGATTAAAAGGGGTTCGTACTCGTGCTGGCAAAAGCTTCAGGATGCCATCCAATTACGATTTATGCACTCGCCAAAAGTGTCAAAAATATTATTGTGACCCTAAATACTTGAGTATTGAAATTCTGTTATCCATGACCAACTACCTCAGTGGATAGCGTGAATACTTGTAATTTTACTTCATGTGCTTTTTTACTTAAAAAATATAGATTTTTAAATATTGGTAGATTAATTTAATTTTTTTGAGACCGTAGATTGAGCTAATTAATTTTCACTTTACTTTTTCATAAGGCACAAATAAATGATGAAAATGTCAAGATTCTTATTTAAGTGTGTTGTAACACATTTGTAGTATCTTTTCTTCAAGAAAAACGGAAACTTTATCTTGTTGATACTATTTATTGGCTTGAATAATTTTTCAACCAATTTTTCAACAAGATCTTTAATTTTGTTGTTAGTTCACGAGCCTAGTCTTGGCGCTCTCATTTGTCAGCAGTAGTGTTTTCGGTGGACTTCTTCCGAATGGTGGAGCTGGAGGTTATCAGTATAACCGACCATCAGGTGGTGTCGGATTTGGTAGCGACAGGTCTGGAGGATTTGGTGGAAGGCCTTCAACGTCCTACGGAACACCAGGAGTAGGTGGCGGCGGTGGTTTTGGTGCAGCAATTGGAGGCGCTGGGTTTGGTGGCATTCCTTCTGGGTCATATGGAACCCCAGGTTTTAATTCAGGTGCTGGAGGATACCAAGGAAGTGGTGGTTACCAGGGAGTGGTCGGATACCAAGGAGGGTATCAAGGAGAAGGGGGCTATCAAGGAAGCAACGGCGTTGACAATGGCAGAGTAAGTAGTAATTAATAATAATAA
>NC_046660.1:102769623-102784182 GCF_010883055.1 Belonocnema kinseyi | reverse complement strand
TAATAAAGAGCGTCGGCGGCTCAGTTGGTTAGACCCCCGGACTTCACCGCAGAGGTCCGGGGTTCAATCCCTGAGCCGGTACCTCTGGAAATTTTTCAATGTACCTTTACCGAGGTTCTGGTGGTTCGGAACCCACCTTATGCTGTAGGTCCCCCCATCGTGTACTTAACTGCAACTCAGTCCGTCAATGATGGGGTAAAACCATGCTTTGTCCAATATGTCTGGGCAGACTGCTTTTATCAGATCACTTGATTGCATTATAAAAATGCGTCCGTGGCTGATGATATATACCGGGACAGCCCCGTGCAAAAATGATCAAATAAAAATCCATCTCTAACTAAAAAATGCCTTCGACATGTTGGGCAGTATAAGCCTGTGACAACATTTCAACAATGAATGTTGTCACCTCCAATGTTCGTGGCCGCTCGTAATTGTATACTTTCAGCATCATCGCAGGAGGTTTCAAGCATCGTATTAAATTGTTTGAATTAACTTATAACATTCTAATCTTATCAGTCACTTTACTTAGAACGTGGCTATGGTGTATAACCAGGTTCACCCGAGTAAAAGTTTAATAAAACATATACTAATTACAGCTACAATTACTTTTTGAAAATAATAACTTTTTACATTGACAGTCATAAAAGTGGACCCTAGGGTGCCTAAGACTTGACTAACTAAAAATCTTATTCGACAGGAGAAAGAAATTGTACCATACGTTGCTTTTTTACAAACTATTCGCTAAACATTAAAAATGCCTAAGTAAGACTCGTTTTGAATTTAATTTCTATTTATTCTCCTTTACGCGCCTTGAACGTAAAAGAAGATAAATAATTTGATCTTCGATTATACTTTTGATATTTATCAATTTTATTAAATGAACAGATTTCAAATTCATACTAAAAAGCTAGACTATCTACTAACACTCTTTTAAATCAGAGGAAAAGGTTTATTCCTTTGAATAAAAAAAATTTGGGTACTGAAATTATTCTTTAAATATGTATTAAAAAAAAACTTGGATCTCCTCAGGTGTTTGGGGAATTATTTTTACACCTGAAAGCCGATAAACATATCCCAATTATTCCAGTCTACTTAAAACAAAAGTCGTAATTTTCTTTCAATTTCCTTTAACAATATGGCTTATTTCATTTCTAGAACGATTATTTCGTATTTGTAATTGTTTTATGGAAATTATTTGATTCAGAAAGTAGTAAATTCATTCTCACTTATTCATTTTGCAAATTGAAATTAATTAAGTAGACATATATTTTTTATTACATTATTTGAACTGAATTAACATTTCCTAAATACTATTCATAAACGTATTGATTAGAAATATTGTGAATACATTTTGAAATAATTTCAGCTACTATAAAATAAAATTCATTACTATTTCAACAAACATTTTCGATTGCCTAGAAGCGAGTAAATACGTTTTATTGTGGTATGATTTCAATAACGAAAATTAATTTAAAATGAATTATTAAAAGTTAAAAGATTTAGAAGTAAAAAACTGAAAATTGGTTTGTTAACGATCGAAATAGATAACAATTAAACTATCTCAAATCGGTGCCTCAGTTATAGAATAATTTCTTAAATTTAGAATTTTGACAATTTTAGTGTTAAATTTTCATGTTAAATTTTCGATTTTATCCTTTTAGATTTAAAATTTATTTAAAATCGCAATTTTTCATTTAATTACAATTTTATATCCTAGAATTCCAGAAGAATTGAATTTAAAACATTAAACTAACCTTGCAATTTCAAATTGTCCAATTTTAATCGCTTTGAACTAAAATGATTTGATTTCAAAAGTTTTTAATTTTTTATGATTTAATTTTGATTTCTTTTACCTCGGATACTATTTCATATTGTATTATTTTTAAATGATCGAATTTTCAAAGTTCTAATCTGAAAATATTCCATCTTTAAAGTTCTGAAATTGTCAATTTTCAAAATTTTAATCTGAAATCTTTCAGTTTCGAGATTCTTTAGTTCAAAATAAAATTGTTCATTTTTGAATGTTTTGAGTTATAGATGATACAATTTCAGCTCTTTTCTAATGCACTAATCTAGTTTTAAAATTTTTATTCTGAATCTTTGAAATATTGAGAGCTTTTGATTTTAATCTGTTTCATTTTAAATAATTTAACAATAAATGCTTTTTTTAATACTTAATATTCCGAAATTTATTCAATATTGGATTTTTCGATTTTCTATATTTTTGGCGTTTGGAAATAAAAAGCTAGAACTCCATTTTCTGTAAGCCTCGCTAATATAACATTCTGTTTATTTCAATTAAATATGTTCATTTTCAAGAGATTATTCCCTAAGCTTTATTTTCAATAATTTTTACTTCTATACTTTTACAAGATATTAAGATAAATTGTAAAATTAATTAAAAAATAACGAGTAACATTTTGACCAACGGAAGTAGTTTCGACTTGTCCTGCATTGCTAGTTCTTACAACGTGAAAGATCGATACTCTACTTGATAGAAGTGAGATAAGAAAACATCAGGGGACCTTAAAGCAGGGAAAAAGTTTAATTACCTCAAAACATTCTTATCTTAAAAAAAACAATAAAGATGTATTATAATTATTTTTAATGTATTTTAGATAATTGATTATTGTATCCAATTCAATATATTTGCTTGAATGTATTTAGCCTTTTCATGTAAAGTTCACCCACTTATCCTAATCATTCTCTGACTTTTAGATCCTCCATGTTTCTCAAGGTTTTAATTACTTCTTCTCCATGGAATCAAATAAGGAAAGAATTAACGTCAAACAGAATCAAGTAAGGTTTCCCACCATTGGGGTCTTCTTTGAGTTTCTGAAAGATATTCACGCCCGTTTGGTGATTACGGACACAAGGGCCGACTAATTGCACATTCAGTAAAGATTAACAACTTCCGCGTCTGTTTCGAACAACACCGCCTCAATTTTATGACTCACTACTCCCCTAAATACTTAAAATAAGTAAATTATCCATATTGTGTATAAGATCAATTTCCTCTAACTTCGTGCTCGGATTAGAAAATCATAAAATCGGGGAAAACACTAAACGACGTCAACATTGAAAAAGATCGAGCTTCTACATTCCGATCATTGTTACAGCATTTAAAAATTATTATCAACTAAACATATTAATTTTCTAAATCCATAAAATTAGATGCAAGTTTTTATTTTACAACTAAACCTATCTTAAGCTAGGGATAGACAGTGCATGAGAGGGAAAACACTAAAAACTCTAGGATCAATTTTATTGCGGGTAATTTCAAGATGGTGTTCCATCTCGCTCGTAGTTGGGGTATCGAACTCGTCGATTGTTTTTGCCGCATAACTCTAAAAATAATTAACAGTATATGATGTTTCGTACCCCAAGTCCGAGGGGAGCGATACCTTGTAAAGTGGTACCATTCACACTGCCAATAATAATTTTTGTTGCAGGTATATGGTACCCTGAATATAAAGTTATGTTCACACTTTCTTTTGACAGTAAAAGAGGCGCACCTTTGATTTTGCTTTTCTATATATGCGATATTTACTTCTTATAACAAAAAATACAGAAGCTGGCAACTAAAAAATCTAAAACTTCAGTAGAAAACTCCGGAAGAAGTAATATCGTGTTCTAAATAGAGAATTAAGGGTGCACCGCTTTCTCCCGCATACGCGTCTCTTCGCACTTTTCTATGGTACATAAAATGACCAATCCATTTAAAATCAGGCCGTTTCTGCACTTCGAATTATGGAATCTCTCGAGGACAACAAGCGTTATTTTTTAGAGGAAATTGGCCAACACGTATTTTTCGCATTTTCGAAAAACAAATTTTCTACAAGGTTATGCGTTTTTGAATTTTGTCTCTGTTTTTCAAGAAAACGAAAATTTTGGTTTAAACATGTGCGATTCCTAATCTAATTGAACGATTTCAGATTTCTGGTAATAGCAACTTTTCTTAGCTATTTTTTACAGTTTCTACTTACATAAGGAAAATTTCCTGTCAGTTTGTGCGAAAAAAAACACTTGTGAGGCCGGGAGAATGTTTTTTCCTAAAAATCTAACTTTTTTATTTTATCGCGTAAACCTTACTAGATGTCACTAATAAGTAACAGTTAGTTTTTACAGAAATTTTTTCAGATGCACAAACTTTTTAAAGATTTTTTCGTATTTGTATTTTCATGAGACAAAAATGAGAAAATTCCATTTACAAAGTTTAAATATAAAATTTGAGTTTTTGTTTTCTTTAATAAACAGAGCATAAAATTTAAATACGCATAACTTAAGGAAAAACGGATTGAGTCCATTAAATCATTTAAAAGCGAATAGCATAAAGGAAATAAATTCCAATTTTCATTTTTGTACATGTTAGTTTAATATTCCTTATGAAATATTTAAAAATAAAGAGTAATTTAAACATCTGCACATTTCTGTTTCTTAATTTTTTCAGTCCAATACTATCTACGAAATGAAAAACTTATTGAACTACTTAGCATGTATCCAAATTATTAACTTATGTTAAAAATTTTGATAACAGTTTGATCATATTAGGCTTATGATTGAAATTTTTAATTTTTCGTCATATTAACTGTACATGATTAAAATTTTTTTTTGAATGCAGTAATTTAAAATAGCTGAAATTTGGTAGTATGGAATTAAAGATAGAATTTATATTTGATTAGGATCACCCTCAGTTTTGAAAACCAAATATTTTTTAATTTGTTTTTATTATATTATATTGTTTATTTTTAATTTTTCACGATTATTTAAATACACTAACTCCCGAAATAATCATCCTCAGCGTCATAGCGAAACCGTGCTTAACTCAGGAGTTGAGTATATTGTTAATGCACTTTTTTTTAAATAGCTGGCTATTAAAAATTTGTGTTTAAAACTCGAATAATTGAAAGCTAAAAAGTTTCATTATTAGTGCATTCTATTTTAATGAAATAATTTAACTCTTTATTCTGAATACTTTGAAAACGATTGCTTAAAAATGTTAACCTGTCACACCTTGATATTTTTGAACTCGAATTAATCATCAAGATTTTTCGGGACAAAAAAAAGTTTGTTTGATTTCGAATAACATTTTTAGGTCTAAGAACTATTGCAATTTATTTTTACTCTGAAATTTAAAGTAACTCGATTTCGAATACTGAAATTTTTACGACATAAATGGAATTCGAAATTCTAAATTCTTGAAATTCTAAATTAGATTCCGTAGAACCCTGTGAGGCCGATTTTTGAAAATAAAAATTTTTAAGAATAGTACTTTGAGTTGCAAAATGTCAAAAAACCTTACTTTTTTATATTTTCGTTAATTCCTTTCCCTCATTCATTAACAATTTCCCAAAAATGATAGAATTAGTAAAATGACATTCGCTAAAACTATTTCGATACCGCGGATGAAGTTTGTTTACTAATTCTTATCAACAAATTAATAAGCAGAGTGGATTTTTGTTGCATTTTGATACCTGGGAGTAATTTTTAACTTGATTTTTTCGTGGAATGTTGTGTAATCAATGTTTTATCTTAAGTAATTACTAAAAGATTACATTTTTTATTCTTATAAACAATTTTCATAAAAAATTCATCAAATAAACGCTGTTGTATATAGAAAATTAGTTTCTTTTCAGCGCAATCGTTTACTTTACCCTGAAAAATAGTACTTTGGCTGGATATAATGACTACTAATGACATTCTTTATTGTTATATACAATTAGGATAAACAAATTCATTAAATAGGTGCTATCAGATACAGAATATCCATTTTATAGCAAAATCGCTTATCTCACCCTCGAAGAATAATATTTAAACAGAATATATTTACACTTCGGAACTCTTTGAACCTAATTTCCTCTTTCGCCCCAGTGTGGTTCAGTTTAAACATTTTTTCGCTGTTAGGTTTTACGTTTGAATTTTGCTCTGGTCGACCCAATTACTACGTACGAAAGGCTACGATTTTGCAGTATTCGTTTGCTAAAAGAATTAATGCCAAAGGAAATCTTCGAAAAAAGTTCTTTCTATAAGTAGAGTCAAAGCAGCAAATTCCTCACAAGTCTCCCAGGCTTGGAATTGGGTGTAACTGCACGCGAGTGAAACGCGAGAATGTGCTTTGCTATGGTTGAACCCTAACCTCAAAGCGCATTTCCTTTTAGAAAAAATACTTTGAATTCAAAGTTCTGAATTCTAGATTCACACAAAAGCACATCCAGGCTTTCCACTGCATAATAGTGAATGTATATAATCATATTTTTTATCGCAATTTTATTGCACTTTGTAGATTAATTTTTTCGCGTATAATAAATTCTCTTCAACTTTTTCTGAAGAGAATAACCGCGTTCTAAATTCTTAAAATGAAAAAAGTGTAAAACGATTAGAATTATAAGTACAATTATAAAAGTTCATCTTCATTAAAGTCAAATGTTGTCAAAAACTATGACAAGGAAGTTCTACCCCTTTGTATACCTTTTAAATTAAATATAAAGTAGAGACGACATGTTATCATTTCATCAGAATTAATTGTGATGAAAATTGCAGTAGTAAATTGATAAATTATAGAAAATACTTTATGTAATTTCGGATACTGCAATCAATTCGAAATTTTCTTGCAGTAAGATTTTTCAGTTACTCAATTTTCAAAATTTGTACCTTTTTAATTGGAAAGTTAAAACTATTTGAATAAAAGCCTTGAACGCTTTTAACGCTTTTAACTTAATTTGATATTTTTAAGATTTTGTAATCCTTTAGTGTAGAACTTTTCACAATTTCGCAATTTTCACTTTTATAGAAGTTTCTAAATTTTGTCATCTTCCAAACAGAAATTTGATATTTTTTAGACTTGAAAAAAAATGTTTGACAAAACTGTAAAAATGATAGAAACTTGAAATCTGATACGATGGCCCCCTATCCGATTATAGCCCAGCCAAGTTTCGCTTAACTTGGGTTATTGATATTAAAGCCTTTGACAATTCCATGTAATATATATCCATACAATTGTGTGTTATTCCTTCAATTTATGATGTAATTATTTTAATTGTTCACGTTATCATGCTATACAGGGTTTGCTTGATAAAGTTTTTATGTTAAGGATCTTTAAATTTCTTTGTTTCCGCACCAATTATCCCTGTGAATTTTTTGAAATATTGTACGTAACACTTTAAAACCTATTAAATGTTGAGTGCCAAAACTTTTATTTTTACAATTTATATGTGTACATTTTAGATTAAAAATTTCTCGACTTGGAATGCTTTAATTTGAAATTATTCACTTTTCTATGATCCCTATTAATTCTTGTTGAAAAATTTAGTTTGGACGAATCAAGGTTTAGTTCGAATGAAACTTTTAGTTTGAAATCTTCCAAATTGACACGATTACAATGATAAAATTGAAAGATTTTCGTAATTTTAATGCATATTAGGTGCATTCCAAAATTATTGTAATTCAAATTTTGAATTCTTTTGATTTAAACATAGGTTCTACTCTAATAGATTTAAAATTCAAGTATCTATTTATATTGTAGCCTATTTAAATTGAAAATTTCCTCATTATCGCGATTTACAGAATTCTTCAAGGTATGAATTTGGTTACTTCTTATGTTTTTGAAAGTTTAGATCGTAATATTTTAAGCTTCACAATAGGTGTACCCCATAATTGTTTTATTTTTAAATATAAAACTAATCAATTTAAAATTATTTATATAATATGACAATAAGTGAAAAGGTTTTTTTTTTAGAAATTTTATTTGAAAAAGAATTTTGTGTTTATGTCGCGCCATGCCGCCAACCAGATATTGCGAAATAGGCTTTTAATATTTTCTAAACAAGCTGGAGGTTAATGTTTTTATAAAAAAATGGAAACAAAAAAGTGCTGAGACTGGTGCATTGTGTCCAGATGTTAAAATCCCAGCATTAAATATTCTTAAAAAATATTTCTATGCATATCCAATGGCGAAATACGAAAAAAAGGTTATGTCTCTGTCCGGCATGACATGTTCCCTACAAAATTAAGAGTACAAGTAAACTGTTGCTACAATCTTGTCAACTATTAAAACTTTAGAATATATATTTATTTT
Source organism: Belonocnema kinseyi (assembly GCF_010883055.1). Lineage (NCBI taxonomy): Eukaryota > Metazoa > Arthropoda > Insecta > Hymenoptera > Cynipidae > Belonocnema > Belonocnema kinseyi. Next base: position 102,776,108 of record NC_046660.1, on the reverse strand, counting down.
TTGACACATAAACATAAAATATACTTTATTTCTTGCTACTCCATAAAACAAATTCTTTTAGCCTAAAATGTTGACGATCAATCATTTGTGTGCTTTGAACAAACTGATACGTGTATTTCTTTAGCTTTGAAAGCATACGACGTCATTACACTTGTTTCACGCTTTAAGTGCACCAGTAGTTTTTTTAATCGACATTTGCGGTCGATATTAGGTCAAAGGCTATTAAAACGTAACTTTCAACAAATGGAATTTTTGAATTCATAGTTATGTATAGCGTTTGCTTAGAGCATTTTCTTATAAAGCCTGTTTAAATGTAAATTTGCTATATACTTTTTTTGAATCGCAGAAGAATATTCCTTAACTATAGAATCTTGGGAAATTTAAATTTACAAACTTGTTTTAAGAACGCGAATGAAGATTGCTATACTTATTGTTTATTACTTATTGCTATATTATACTATTTTATTCCACCTTTTTTTATTTAATTACATAAATGATGAGACTCAAATTTTTTTATGTGATAGTGCATGCATCCCTACTCTAAACTAGTATAAGCTTGAATTCCAACGACTGTCGTTAAAATGCGAATAGGGAATTAAACAGTGGAGAGAGAAATGAGAATCAGGAAGGACGCGTTTACGTGCCACACAGCATCCGCACATGGTGCATTTCCACTTTCACGGTATAACATCCGTGGCAATTAATTAGTTTAACCGTATTACACCAGAAATTGGGCTTCTCTCACCGGCATTCGTAAATTAATAATAACTGGTGAACCCGTCATACAGAAAAGACGGCGCAATACCGTGCACCGGATGCACCCATCACGAGTTAACATCGTCGTAACGTAGAAACGCCATTCCGTGCTGCACATTTAGCACGCGAAATTAAATTTTTCATAACGCCTATGTTCCAGCAGGCAAATTATTTTTATTACTAAAAGAAAAATCATATACAGCTGAATAGTAAAGCTTATCTCTTATGACCCCTTTGCATATATTTTCTATATTACTATCTTTCATTAGTTAGCAGATATTAAACAGTTTTTACAATTCATGATGATTCTAAATGATTGCGTGCGACTCCGATAAAGTTAACGTGACTTTTTGTCTTTCTATATTATAACAAGTCTCGCGACCACAAAAAGACTGGAGGTTCGGTGATGCTTCAGCTGAAGTAAAAGTTGGCATCATTCAGAACTGAGACTTCAATAGAACTCATGTTGAGGATTCCTTTTCATTTAAGGGCATGCTCTTCGGTGACCACGTGGCCAAACTAGTCCCCGGTTATGAACATTTTTTTGGTGTTAACTGCGTCCACACGAATTGAGATATCGTGTTTAAACTTTAACACATTAAATAAAAAGCACTAGAGAACGTTTGTATACATCAATATATTCGTAATTTTAAAGAAAGTTTATTTATAAATTGGTGGAATAGGATATTATCATTCGAATTATAGCACTTTGCAGATCATTTTTGGTTTGATGCATTTTAGATTTTTTTATTCGCTCATATTGAGCACTGATACCAATTTTATACTAAATCGTCTAAACCTTGAGAAAAATTAATATAAGCAATAAAATTTGCACCTTCGTTGCAAATTAACAAATAAGAATCTGCACACACGTAACCTATCATTATTTTTTGGGCATTTTTAGCGATTTCTAGCGGAGAAAAAAAGAAATTTTGAACGTCGATAAAGTCGAGATCAAGTGACTAAGTTCGTTCATGAAATTTCGGTGTAAAATGATTTTCATTTTTTTGGTGCTAAGAATAAAAGATAAATTTTAAATTGGAAACATAGCAACATCAGCAATGACTAAAATTTACTCGTCGGAGTTCTCCAACCAACTTCCATAATTCTTGACGTTGAATCGATCAGCTGATAACTGTTGTTGACAGTGAACCAACCAGCAGGACTCAGCGTCGGACTCGCCTTGTCTTTCAACCCCGGGCGAAATTTTATTATTATTCTTGGAATTGTTTCATACCAGTACAAAAAATCTACAAGAATATATAACCATTAGAAAATTTTAATTATTTTCTGCAGATGCACATTTCTCAAGATGGGACTTGGACGAATTTTCGAGTATGACATTCTAAGATGTTCCTCGATTTTTTTAAATCGAGGCATCTACTTTATCGACGTTAAAAGTTTATTTCCTAATTCCTGTAGTATTTTACTCGAAAAATTTCTTCGTAATTATGAACATTTCGATATATACAAACGTTCCTTAGTGCTTTCGGTATAACTTCCTAAATCCTGAACACGATATCTCAATCCGTTTGGACGTAGTGAGAACCGAAAATAATGAAAATCATTTCATTCTCCATACAAAATTTTTATGAATGAACTTAGTCACGTGATCTCGACTTTATCGACGGTCAAAGTTTCTTTTTCTCTTCGCTAGAAATCGCTAAAAATGCTCCAAAAATAATTATAGGTTACGTGTATGCAGATAGTTATTTGTTGATTTGCAACGAATGTGCAAATTTTATTGCTCAGATTAATTTTTTTAAAGGTTTAGACGATTTAGTCCAAAACTGGTGCCAGTGCTCAATATACGCGAACCAAAAAATCCGAAATGGATCAAACCAAAAATTATCTGCATAGTGCTATAACTCGAATGGTAATATCCTTTTTAATAGATTTATAAATAAACGTTCTTTAAAACAATAAACACATTATTATTATTATTACACCATTAAGCCATTTCCCTTTCGGGGTAGGCGTGACTCACTCGGCAGGGGAAAGGAGTAGTGTGTGGAAGGCCTTTTGTTTAATCTATCAAATTTTAAACACGATATCTCAATCCGTGTGGACACAGTGAACACCAAAAAAAATGCTCATATCCGGGGACTAGTTTGGTCACGTGGTCACGAAGAGCATGCCCTTAATTGATATCCGATAGATGGCCAGTGCCGGGTACCGAAGTTTTCAACTGCGTAAGTTAAAAAAATTTTTAAGCACATTGAATTGAATGCTAGAAATACCTAATTTATAAAATAATTTAAGGGCATGCGACACAGTGGGATTCCTACATTACCAACCTCTTTTTTCCATTGAACAAAATTTTTTTGTGAACCATAGAACTTTTTTGGCAAATTAAATATCGAACTCAAAATTTGAGGAGAGCATAAGAAGACATTATTCTACGTTTATGTACTGCATTTGAATCGGAATTTAAAAAAAAAATTATTTCTGAAATTTTTTGCCAAATTTCGATTCAAATGCAGTACATAAACGTAGGATAATGTCTTCTAATGCTCTCCTGAAATTTTGAGTTCGATATTTGATTTACAAAAAAAGTTCTATGGTTCAAAAAAAAATTTTGTTCAATAGAAAAAAGAGGTTGGTAATGTAGGAATTCCACTGTGTCGCATGCCCTTAATATGAAAATAATGCTACAGTCACATCTAATGTTATTAGTTTCCAATTAAGGATGACTACTAGCTACTCGTATAATTTTCCCTCGAAGTGAGTCGAGGCAGAAAATGAATTGTGTACAAAAATGTCTTTTAGAACTTACTCTTTATGTCCCTTTAAAACAATCGATCATTTTTGTATCTTTTCAGTCAAATAGGTTCCTTTTGGTTTTTTAATTCTTTGAAATTCTAGAATCAATATGAAATAAAACGCTCCCTAACTAAATAAGTTGGAACAGAAATAACAATTAAGATGATATATAAAATAAGACGATTTTAGAATCAAGCACTGGAAATTGAAGTATTTTTTAATTTTTTTAATTTGCAATTTCCAAATCGAAATCACGTATAGCCATCTTATTTTGTATTACTTTATTTTCAATGTAACATTTCAAAAATTTTCTGATTTTTAGTTGGAGATTAAAAGAGAAACGATTTAAAATTGAAAAAAAATTTGACTCGAATATTTCAAAAATAGATAATAATTCTAAATTAAATGTAATTGATAGTTTAATTGATACTTCTCTAATCAAATAATTTCTATAATAATTTTAAAAGATTAAAATTCTAGAGCTCTGCAATTTAATCTTGAACGCTAGATTTGTTATTTTTCCCCTCTATAAGGTTTAATTTTTAACTGAAAGTAAAATGGTTTAATTTTTAAAGGTTTCATTCACAATTCAAAAATATTTCATTTCAAAACGATTTTAATAACACAATCCTCGGTAACTAAATTTTTTCAGTTTTAAATGAAGTTCGTATTCATTTAATTTTTAAAGTTCCGTAGTGGAAATTTTTTAATTGTTAATCTCTCACATTTAAAGTTACTCTCATGTCCAACATTTTTTCAAGAATAATTTAATTTTGTAAGTTTATGGTTACATTAAAAAAATTAACTATAAAAATTAAGGTAAATTAATTTTCTCATCTTAAACAAACTTCTCTTTATCAATTTTAATGTCGAATTATAATGTTTTCATGTAATATCAATTAAAAATTTTAGAATTTCAGAAGGTTTAATTTCAGAAAGATTTAATTAATTATTCAATTTTTTAATATTTAGTCGTTTCGAATTAGAAATTATTTTAGTTAAAAATTTTCTATTTTTAATTATTAAATTTTCTACATCTTAAAGTAGAAATAATACAATTTCAATTCCTTTAAATTTTAAAATAATTTAATTTTTAAATGCCTCAATCAAAATAACATTGTTTAATCTTGAACCCTCCATTGGAATTAGAAAGCATGTAATTTTAACTATAAAATTTTTCAGTCTTGGGAGCGTTTTATTAAAAATTATTCAAGTTTAAACACTTTGGATTTCAAATTATTCAATTAAAATTCAAAAATTTTATTTAGCTTTTTATTCATCATTGTTTAGAAAAATGTAAAAACTCATTATTTAAAAATCGGTTCAATAATGAATTTTAAAGTTATATATATTTTTAATAATAGCATATAAAAATCCCAACTGCACCTAAATTGTGTTAATTATATATCGTCCCTTCAGATAATATTATAATTACACTTATGAGAACAAAAAAAATTGGTCCGAATTGTGTACATTACGTATCCTTACTAAAATATACAAGCAGACATATTTAAAACATCCCCATCTACATTACCATGGTTGTGAAATATGCAATCTCTCAAGTCTTGAAAAGCGCAATCTATTTCATAAAAATTAAAAAGAAAGTAATGGAAATGAATGTACACTTTCATACGTATGTTTATATCTCGATGGAACCCTCCCAGTAGTAAAGGACTCCATGCAGTCAGACATGAGAGCTCAAGTTGCTCTATATTAAATTGTCGTTCTCTTCTACTAATTCTGAACCGAAAAATGCTCTTTCACTCTTCAAAGGTATACACAGCTAATTTAGAAAGAATTCCTTGTTATCAATTAAAATTTATAGAGGCTTTTCATGAATGAAGGATGATTCTTCTCTTTTTTCGTGCACTTCATATTGACATATAAGCAGAATTTTTTTCAGAACAGCTGTGAACTGCTCTTTGTATACTTGGTTTTCGTAATAAAAAAACAATGATATACAGATCCTTGGGCTTATTGTACGCCGATCAAGCTTTGATACCTTTGAGCATGATTGCGTTCAATGATCCTCAAAAGTGCTGAGCCGTTGTCTGACGTTATAAATTTCCGACCAAGTGGTGCTTTGAATATTCGATGCAATGTAAATATCTCAGCATTTAACGTATGGGGAAAACGCTATCAAAAGAGCGAACTCGATATGCTGATGTTATTCTAGGATAAAATATCAGTCAGTGCAAAACTAACAAAATTTGCATTTGAGATTATTCATGTTAGAAATCTACTGTGCTTAAGATCTTGCACGTTTCTTTTTCGGTGAAAATTGATGTTTTATTTATATTTTGTAAACCTTTGTTTAATTTAGAATAATCTTTTTCATTGAATGTTCATATTTTCGTGTCGAAAATGCAGCTATTTTGTGAGATATTTCCCTTTTTTGTTTTAAAATTAAATTATTTGGTGAAAAATAATCTTTTTGGAGAACAAATCATATATACGTCTTGAAAAGTTGACTGTTGCATTTTTGGTTAAGAATTCATCTTTTTGAGAAACATTTAATTATTTTCTTTAATATTCAATAATTTGATAAAAAGGCTTTTTGTGGATGCGCAAACTATTTTTGATTGAAAATTATTTCTTTTTGTTTGTAAAATATACTATCATAGTTTTTCCTGGAGCAAGGTGAATCTAAAGTTAATTATTTGGAAAGAAAAAACCATTAAGTTACCGAGCCATACAGATATATACGAGGGTAGTTTAATAAGTCCTTAGAATGACCAACAGATGGCGCACGAATCGCTCAAAATCATCTGTTTTCAGTCAGCACCACTCCTGACTTGATATATGGTGCAGTCACAGTCCACATCTTCTGAGTTTACGTGTTTTTATAACCAATTGAAACAAAAAATCAAACATTTTCATTTAAAGAGTTTAACTCCATATGAGATAAAAAATGAATTGGACTCAGTTCATGGCACATCTGCCCCTGCCTTAGCAACGGTTTATAA
>NC_046660.1:102756663-102769523 GCF_010883055.1 Belonocnema kinseyi | reverse complement strand
TATAGAGCTTCAAGGAGATTATGTTGAAAAATAAAAAAAAATTTACCCAAAAAAAATTGTTTTTATACTTCATTCTAAGGACTTATTGAACTACCCTCGTAGCTCAATATAAGAAAATTTACATTTTTGTGCCACCTTGAAATTAATAACGTTCTCAAACATTTAGTATTATCAAAATATCATCCGATTATCACTATGATATTCAAATTATTTTGAGCAAATAAATTTATGAAGAACAAATGAAAAACAAGTGACTTCTGAAAATGCAAGTAGGCTGTTGTTGCATCGAACTACTCAATTCACGAAGTTGTAAAATGACGTATTAAATACACTTAAAATTGATATGTAATGTAAATATTGACCCAGTCGCGTCTGTTCTTATTTTACAGCCTCGGCCTTACAGTTTCCAATATGAAGTACGTGATCCGCCTAGTGGAAACGACTACAATCAACAGGAGAGCAGCGACGGAAACGTTGTTCGAGGCGAATACAGGGTCTTGCTACCGGATTCGAGAACTCAGGTCGTAAAATACACAGCAGATGATGTAAACGGATACAACGCAGATGTTCAATACGAGGGTCAAGCCCAATTCCCTAGAGGAGGTGTGGGAGGATTCCCAATAGGCGGCGCCAGGGGTGGATATCAAGGAGGATTTGGCGGTGGATCCCAGGGTGGTCAGTATAGAGTCAATTAGTCGATTTATCTCAAAACAATCATTCCCTGGCGTGGAAAATCTCACATTGCTGATAGCACTTGTAAGGATTATCCGGATAAGTATAGGGCACTTGATGTTCATTATTATTTCCAATGTTCAAAAGCTATTGCTCTATACAAGTAAGAGTAATGAAAAAAAGTATGAGAACTAGATATTTTGTTCAAAATATTTTTTAATACAATGAAAGACAATTTTTTTTTAATTTTATATATATCCAGGTCAAGAAATCAACTAACCTTCCGTTGAATAAACCCATGTTAAAAGGATTTCTTCATACTGGAAATTGCACTGTTTTATTTAATTCCAAACAATTCCAGAAGGAACCAAACCTTTTCTAATGTTCTTTGGGTGATTATTAATATTTGATTTTACATTTATTTTGGAAATGTAATTTTCATGAAAAAAGTGATTTTTAGTTTTCGCCTCTCTTTATTTTAATTTATTGTTGTTTAATTGAATCCTCGTAGAAAATCATTAAGGCAAACTTGCGTTCAGTTAGGGAATTTTCTAGACCGTCTAATCTAGACAGTATTTTTTATCTCTACCTATGCGCTGGCTAGCCCCGTAGGACCAACAATTTTTCTAAGTTTAACATGTAAATACTTTTATTTACATTTTCAGAAAGAGCCAGGGTGGTTATAACTATCAATAATATAAAATGAACTCTAAAAAGAACGAATTTTTGTCATCATAATGTAGTCAGTCTTTTCGGACCCTAATCAGGTGCTGGCTGGCCTAACAAGACCAACAATTATTTGAGTTTTGAGTTCAAATATGTTTTTTATTATTTCCAAAAGTATCCAGGGCTTTCAAAAGTATAAAAGTAAAAAGTGCACACAAAAAGCGAACAATTTTTTTCTCATTATCTAAAAAGTCTTCAAAATAATTTATAATATCAACCATCGAAATATATATTCACAAAACTGGTTGACTAGCGCTAGACTATAATTACCAGAATTGTGAATTAAATAACACAGAATAATTTATATCTTTTGTCTAATATGCCGTACAAAAATCACCAAAAGACTTTTAACGCGACCTGTCAACTTATGTAGGCTATCAACACTTTTTTAAATTTCTCACGTTCTAAACCATTGTACTTTTTTTCTCAAGAAACAATATTGAAAATGACTTAGATGATTTTAATCTGATGAATTTTCAATTTACGTTTTCTGTTCCACAAGTTAAAAACATCACTAACGTTTTTAGAAAAAGAAATCTAATCAAATGCCTCCATGTAAACGTCATGGACGAGTTTTGAGAAAAATCTCAATTGTTTTTTATGCAGTAAGAAAAATAAAAAATGGGAATTTTGAATGTTACGGCTTCTTGAAAATCGCTTGAATTTATTTGAAAATACTTGGAGAACATCGAGCAATCATCTGAAACAGATGTTTAATAGCAAATGAAACATGTAAACATTAATTAAATTTGTTATAAATAAATAATTAAATGGAAATTCTTTCGTGGCGATTGACAACGACTTGTAATTTGATTCTGTAATTTTACAAACAAATGTTTGAACAATCACCCATGTCAGGTATTCATGATGGAATAAATTAAGTGATAATTTTTTTTCAATCGCCATAACAGTTTGATGCGGGACTTAATTATTTATCATTTAAAAAAAATCAAATCGGATACAAATTTTCTTCTGAAAATCAATTCATCTATGAACTTTTTTTGCTCCACTGCGTGACGTCTCTCTACAACGCAGATGCAGAAAAAATGATATATATCTTATATTTACGCCCTTTTACGCGTTTTGCAGTAAGACTTGTGCATTTTTGACTTAAATCAAATTTTATTAAATTTTATTAAAATTTATTAAAATTCACAAATAATTTTTTCATCAATGAGTTCTAAATGATTGATTCGTTTATAAACAATGTACGTCTATTTAGAAATATCCAAACTAATAAAAATAATAGCCATCCGCCATCAATAGCCAAGTTTCTGGTTTGGCCAAAATAGTTTTTCCTTTATAGAAGCGATCGAACTAAAATTGAGTTAAAAAGGTTTTTAAGATATAGGTAATTTATTTTAAATTTACTCGTTCTCACGCATTTAATTATAAAGTGCTTAAAATATTTCATTGTTTACAATTTCAAGCTTTAATTAAAAATATGTAATTAACTTTAAACCTGTAGATTTTCAAATTTTATTTTTTCATTTCTGTATACTTTATGAGTACATTAGTTACATTTGTAAAAGTTCCAATTCGAATCAGTATCGGTACAACTGAAGTTTTAATTTAACGAAATTCACAAATTCTCGTGATTAAAATTTAAAAATGATTAGTTTTTAAAACTTAAAGTTTGAAATTACATAATTCTAATTTTCCCGCAATGCACTATGGTACAATTTTAGATTTTAAATTTCTTCGTAAATTGTTTAGTCTCAAACATTTGCAATAAAAAATCTTTTATTTTAAAAAGATTTTCGTTTTGAAACTATTAATTTTTTAAGCATTGCATGTATTCTTTAAAATTTTGAAATGGTTCATTGAGGTTGTGTAAGAATTTTAAATTTAACTCTTGATATATAAGAATTGGTTAAAAATTAAGAAACTTATATATTAACTATTTCAGCTAGTGTATTTATTTTTGAAATAGTTCATCAACTTGAATACATTTTTATTTAACTTGACTTCAATTTATTTAATTCTTGAAATGAAATATTTATATTCCTATTACTCTCAGATATTTAGGTTACAGACGATCAATTAAGTAATTGTTGTTTATTAGGAATGATTTCATTGAGTTAATTGAATTCACTGAAATCAAATGAAATACAATATTCAAAGAGCTTCATAGTGGCGAATACCTATGTATTCCCAAGCTTCTAATTCATTGAGCTAATTTCATCTGCTGCGCAAGTGCTCCTTTCAAAAGCAAATTCCTCTGATGTATAAAAATATTTTTTAAAAAACTATAATATAAGTATCTATGAGCCAGAATTGCGGAACGCACGTATTAAAAAATGTCCCATTATGCAAGTTAATGAATTCCCATTAAATATTAACAGCATTTTGATTTTTTCTTAAATCACATTTAACCAATTTTTTCGTTTTTTGTAAGGAGACAAAAGACAAAAAATTTTTTAAAGAAGTATAGATGATAAGTATAAATCTAAATTCACTGAGAAAAATAATCTTCCAACAAAATGTTGTTTTTACGTTTTGTTGAACCAACACAAAACTTGTGTTTCACGTAGAGCGAAAAAATTATTTTATTTTTAAACCAAACATTTTTGTTAATAGTACAGAACTGAAAAAATTGGATTATCACTTCCTTTCTCCATCCTTCGCACATTTGTTTTTTCTCATCTTAACAGTCTTCCTTCCATTCCCTTGCTCCTCCTTTCTCTTAATCTCTAATCTTTAAATATATTTTTGTTTCTATTTTAATTTGTAATATCTTTTATTCAGTCTTTTAAAGTTTTGCATGATTAAACCCCGGTTTGTTAACTTAAGGAGATGGCCCCAAGCCGACTGCATAGACAAACAGTGATTACTTTTTTTGAGAAGGGTAGAAAGTCACACCTCGACTGGGATCCTGGAGGCTTCGACGTTGTTGCACATATCATACATATAAATGAGATTTCATGCTGTCGACAGGTAGGGGTGGATTTGGAGGACCTGCAGGTGGATTTGGAAGCGGAATCTTTGGAGGTGGTACCAGCAATCAATACCTACCTCCGGACGGTGCATATGGAAAGTAACTTCGGCACGCGATGCATTTTTAAATTTCCAATCTATAGCCCTCATCCTGCGACTATTATCGGAGTCCAGATTACGCTTACGGAATTTACGCTTGTCGCTGCGCTATACGTGTATCTTCCATTTAGCTTGCAATTTAGACTAAGTCAAACCATTGTAAGAAATATACGCTTGTTTGTTTCACTTATCGTGGACAAAGATATCTTTTATTCTATACTTGTATGTATATTTATATATCGAGTAGATAGGGCATACGAAATAAATGCATTAGTTTGGATGAAAAAATGCCTTTTTTTACAAAAACCTTTGAATTTCCTGCAGGTTAAGAAAAATGGTGTCAGTCGTTTAACGTTTTTATTGGTAATAATTTTTTATTGAAAATATCAAATTATAAGGAAGACATTGGTTGTCAAATTCTCACTGGTTTCAGTAGAGCAATCTAATGAAACATTAAATAAATATTAGTAAATAAAGGAATAAATGAGGTGCAGTGTGTTTTTAGAAAACTTTTGTGAAAAATAATCAGGTGAGTATGAAGTAAGAAGTTGATCTTGCCATAATTCACTGTGACCGCGAAGTGTGAAGTAGGTAATTATGAATGCACACATTTAATATTTGGTCCATACAAGAATACATGAAGTGCTTGATAATGGACTCCGCAGAAAATTACATGACAATGAAAACCTGCGATCTAATGTGCAGATTCTCAGACTCTCATTTTGCAAACTCACACAATAATAATATCAGCGTAATAGTACCGTAATCGCATAAAATATGGTTAGTACTAGGATATAAATAAAATATTATGTAATTTATAATTTTCTATAATCATCAAACAAGTTTTATCTTAAAATATAATTACTCGTTTCATTGTTTTAAGAAATATTATAAGACATTTTGGAGGAGAAATCAAAAGAATTATATGAAGCGGAAATTACAGTAAATTTATTTTTCAAACAATAATTTGTCTAATTTCCAGCCGAAAGTCTTCTCGTATGATACCTATAATCAATCCATATTAGTTAAAAACTAGTTAAAACTATTAATCTAATATATAAAATTAATTAATTAATCTAATTAATTAATTAATCTAATATATAAATTGTTACTCTCTGCTAATAACAAAATATTTAAACAAATTGTTTAAACAATTTATCATTGCTTATGGAAATTTAATTTTAGAGTAGAGCTACAAAATCACAGTTTTGTCTGAATTTTTTAACTTGCTGTCAGCTGTTCAGTGAGGTCGAGGTAATAATCAATTAAGACTGATAAAAATAATCGTTTAAAACCCTTATCATTATTTATGATGATATTTCTTTAAAATAATGTCAGAAAGTTTCAGTTGCATTTAGAGCGAGGTAATAATTAAATTTGAGTTAAAAGATATAATTTTTCTAACAAGTTATTATTTTCAATAATATTTTCTTTCAATAATACTAATGAGTTTTTCACAAGTAAATAATAATTTATCATTATTCTGAATAATATTATTTTTGAATAAAGCTAGAAAGTTGCAGTATTTTCTAAAAATCGCAACTTTTTGTCAAATTCTCTAACTTTGCTTCAGAATTTTCCGTTCTGAAGAAATAATCATAAGAAAATATTATTTTTTAAACAATTACTTTTTTTTGCGGGTACATTTTTCCTAAGTAGAACCAGATGTTAGAAATAACTTACTTAAAGTAGTTACTGAGGACTCATGTACTTCAATGAATATTTTTTCAACATTAACAAAAGCGACCAAATACTTTATTAAGAAAAAAGGAATACTGTCTTAAAATAAATTCTTGTTGTTGATTATAATTTATCCATAACTAGAAAATGCAAGAAAAATTGAACATTTAAGAAAAAACTGAATCCTGTTAACATTACTTTAAGAGTAAAAGATATCTAACATGTTAGAAAGTTAGATTTTTGTTAATTTGACTTATTTATTGTAATTACTTCATTTAATTTGATTAATTAATTTAAATAATTTAATTTAGTTTATTTGACATTACTCTAATTAAAAAGTGGACCTAAAGTTTGAAATTAAAAAGAAACAGCAGTTTTCTTGCATTTATATAAGAGAATATTTTTATAAATAGTAATACATCGTTTACACAATTATTTTTGAAACATTGATGGATAATTTTCACCTTCTAACAGAGAAGTTGAAAGGAAGTTAAAAAATTCCCAAATGGTATGCATAAAAATTTGAAAATATAAATTTCCAAAGCATTTTTGGATCACCCTAATGTGCAATGTAGACTATTGATTAGAGCTACCTATTTTTTCACACAATGATTATCAGGCTGATCCACATACCTACGCAATAAAATAATGGACTTAATTAACTGCAAATTCTTCCTTTAGAAATGTAGTAAAGTTGAAAGGTCTTTTCCTGTAAAATTATGCATAGCCACGGACTAATTCAAGTGACTAATGAGATGAGGATGTTATAAGTTAATTTAATACAATGCTTGAAACTTCCTGCGATGATGCTGTAGGTATACAATTACGAGCATGGTGTAGTTTGGAGCCCGTCTCTTACCGCTAACATACTTAAACAGCGGCCACGAGCGTTGAAAGTGACAGCAGTCAACTCTGGATACTTTCTTAGAGCTACCATCTGCTGCTCCACAGGGTTTTAATCGCTTGCAATAACTCGCTATACTTATGGATCTTGATTGCATCAGTTGACTGCAAATTTCGGTTAAGTGGACAAGCAATCTCGATGACGTAGAATCTTCAACCTTTTTTCCTGCATCACGATGTGGGGTCTATTGACTATGATGTAATGATCCGTTTGGATATTAACATCCCAATCTAAGATGTAATCTTCGTTTTTTAAATGATCATTTGAATATATCTATATAAAAGCATCCATTCTGTCAAGAGTCCTAGGTTTAGGGCAAGTGGTTGATGTATAATGCCAGCTACATCATTATGTCTGTGCTCATATTCTCTCTGAGCCATTATGCGACAGCCATCAATAATATGCTCGATGGATTTGTTAGTATCTCCACATAATCGGTACCGGTCAACAACGTCTTAATCTAATACCTGTTTAGTAACTTTTCTGGTGCTTACCTTCTTGTCCTGTATCGCAAAGACGAATCCTTCCATTTCTGAATACAGAACGCACTTTCTCAGCCAAATATTGGATGCTTTACTATCCACTTCATGTTGATCTAACATTTTGGGGTGCTCGCCGTGGACAGCTATGTGTCTTCATTGTAATTCTAATTCCTCTATATTTTCTGGACTGATATTCAAGGCCTCATCTGAGGATAAATTCATGGGCATGTAGTTCAGATCCGCTTTATAGAATTTGCTGAAAAGATAACATCAAGTTTGCTGTTAAAATAGACTCGCAAATGTATAACGTTTGACTTATACAGTCTTTTAGCATCTAAAACGCCCCTACCCCCTATATGTCGTGGTAGAACTATCCTTTCGATCGCTCAATTATTGTGGTGCATTGGGTGCTTCGTTATTTCTACGCCGACGATTCTGCTTAACTTTTCAAGGTCGGTGTTAGACCATTTGATGAGCCCGAAGGAGTATTTGAGGACAGGGATGGCATAAGTGCTAATTGCCCTGATTTTCTTTGCTGAGTTGAGAAAACTCTTCATAATAAATCTGAGTCTCGTACTGAAGGCCGTCGTTAGGTTTGTCTTAACTATTGTATGCCCCCCCCCCCTCCACCCCCGGTTGAATGCACTGTTCTGCATTTGTCCAGTCTGAACTCCATGTGGATATCATTGGAAAACTGCTTTGTGAAATCGATCATTTGATGTAGGTTCTGGACTGAAATAGCATACAGCCTCAGAGCATCCATACACATAGCCGTTGTAAGGCGTATTGATCTAGTAATCCTTGGTTGTCCATGATCAAAATACTTCATTTTTGTGCTTCAAAGCTTCATCGCACGACTTCGAAAGACAATGATGCGTTGGCAGATTTTGTAAAGCTTTAAGACTTCAAGCAAATTGTCATGGGGCACGGAAGGAAATGCTTGCTTGTAGTAAATGTATGTCATGCGTACATTTCTTTGATGCTTACGAGCTTGAGTCCTGGCTGCAGCGTCTATAGGGACTAGATCTTTACCTCCTGGCGAGTTTTTACAACATCCTTTTTGTTCTTCTGTAAGGATGTCATTCCGGTCGCAATAAAAAATATACTTTATCTGCAATTATAGCAGTAAGACATTTATAAATTGTTGGAAGACAGGCTATCGTTTAAGTGGTGCATAAAGCCTGGCATCAAATCTGGGTGTTCAATGATTTTCTGAAAACACCTTGCCAACGCATGATGCGCACGCGTCAGGTAATTATACCAGAAGTTGTGCACCATACCCAGGTCTGCAGCTTTTCAATTACTTGCCCTTTTCAAGGCCGCTGAAACATCTAAAGCGGTGACGCTTGTTATATGTATTTCAGGGCTATTACTTGCACTTGCTTTCTCCAGTTTGAAACACACAGTGTCCAAATTGCATCTGTTCATTTTTTCCAAACACCTGACCAGTAGTTAGTAATGTCTTCCAACTGAGGGACTTCGATGTCTTGCTGGTTATTTTGCTTTAAATTTAGTTCACAATGAACCTTCATTCATCTGACCTGAAAGGTTCCATTTTGTTGCCTTGCTGGGACAGAAACTGCATTCGTAGGCCTAGTTCTGCGGTCCAACGTTATAACAGTTGCCACAGCTACACAGCATACAAGAGTTTGCACCTCTAATGCAGTTTGTGTTACGCAGAAATACGTAGGTAAAACCTTGCTATTGAAGTGTTCTATTAGTATACATAGATAATTTGTGATGTTCATCTTGGACAGAAAATGCCTAAGTGTTGGCTCTACATATCTAAACTCTAGTAAAGCATGACCACAATGAATTTGAAGGCGTTGTTGTTTTTCTGGGATATCGCTGTTCTCATTATCGTTATTGAGAATGTACACAACGTACAATCAATCTCAAAGATCGTCAATCGTTGAAATGATTGATAACATCGACAAAAATAGACCTATTATTAATTACTTTAAATA
This sequence comes from Belonocnema kinseyi, assembly GCF_010883055.1. Classification (NCBI taxonomy): domain Eukaryota; kingdom Metazoa; phylum Arthropoda; class Insecta; order Hymenoptera; family Cynipidae; genus Belonocnema; species Belonocnema kinseyi. The sequence continues at coordinate 102,760,056 of NC_046660.1, read as the reverse complement.
TTGACAGTGACTTCCAAACACACTTGAAAAAGAAATAATTCAGTTAAGAATTATTTATTTAACAATAGTTATGAAGAGTTTTTGAAGAATATAATGAGGATTAAATAAGAATTGTAATATTTTCCTAAAGAGAAAGCAAAACCTAAAGCTTTAAATAACTAAATTTAAATGAAAAATTTTAGCATGAATTATTTTTTCTAACGTACAATTATCAGCGTCCGTCAAGATTTCCTGAAATCAATAAAAGATCTATCTTTGTCGATTTTATCAATTTTATAGTAGATTCTGTACATGATGTTCATTAACGCTGGCACCTATGCCGAAAGCAATTTGTTTCCAGATATTGAGCGCCTTTGACCTGCCAGATTCTGCTGATTTATCCTTGTGGCTATCCGTGGGTATTTAAGTAAGAAGAATCCATGATATTCTCTCCTCACTCTTTTCCCATATTTCTCTGCCAAAAAATAAAGGGCCATAACATCTCTGTTCATATGGTATATCAATTTTAATCGCCCTTTTGTTTGCTGAACCTCTCTTTCTGCATGTGCTTGTATAAGGCCATGCACCTCTGGAGGATGTGGTGGTGTTGGATCATCAACAGGTTAAGGAAAAACATCAAATACCCCTGTCTGACCGTGTCACGCGGCTTCCTCTAACGTGTCCTAAAGTAAACGTCAAGTTCGCTGGCCAACCATTTTGTATAAAACTTCAAAAAGTGAGCACATGTTGAACATTTTTGAGACCACGTTTTTAAAGATTCTTGATAGGTTCGCGTAGTTTTTATTTTATTTGTGAAAAATTACAAAAAAGGTAAATTTTTGTTCATTAAACGCAAGCAATGAAAAAAATAAGTAGGAAAAATTTGATCTTTCAAAAGAGAGCTACAAATTTTTGATAAATAATTTCTTGATAAGAATCGCAGTTTTTGTTTTAATTATAGAAAATAATATTCGAAATAAAAAAATTCATTTTTTGTAAATGACACAAAATATGATAAAATTAACATAGAAGAGTTGTTAAAAAGCATCAACAATTGTTATTAATAATTTTTAAATAGGACGTGTAGATTTCTTTTAATCGTAAAAAATAAGATTAAAAATGTAAAAAAATGGATTTGTGGAAAAACGACACAAGAGGCGAAAAAATACAAAGATAAGAATTTTTTAATCAATAAATCTACAAATTTGTGATAAATCATTATTATAAAAGCATATTAAAAATAAAAATAAAATCTTTTGGAAAAAGGACACAAGCACCAATAAGAAAATCCAGCAGAATAGGTAATTTTGATTAATTGCATCACACATCTGTAAAAAGTACACATTTTAACAAATTATTTTCAAATTTAAACAAATAATTATTCAGTAGAGTGTGTTATTAAAACCGGAAGTTTTGATTTGATCGCGCAGCCCCAAAGCATGTACGCAGAAAAAAGAACCTTATATTTCACTAAAAACCAATTTAAATGTACTGATCTTCCAAGTACGTATATGGACAACACGGCAGTTCAGTAAAAGTTGCAATTATAGGAAACTAAATATGACTACCATCGATGGTTACCAGTAACAATTCTCAAGAGGTGCTGACTGCGGATCAATAGATTTTACCAATCCAGTCGCTATTTTGTGCAGTTCCTGGATGTTAATATTACGAATTATCATGTCACTTTAACGAATAATATAAAGAGACCTAACTTATGTTATCTGAGTAGACTATAGTTTAGACAGAACTATAAATTTTGAAAAATTATTGTTAAAAAATTATTAATAAATAAGCGCACGCTTAATTCTTATATACATTTTCGAATATACTAATAATTAATCGGTATTTGAAAGTTATAACGCTTATAATACAAATAAAATTTCGCACGCAATGGGGTTACGATCTGTAAGATAATTTTGAAATGTATTTGTAACTGAAGGTGGCGACCACGGGAAAGACTGCTGAATACGCGCCCATCCCATCGCAGCACACAACAAAAGTTCTCGCGTTTATCTCATATCTATATAGTATGTGAGCTGACACAGTCACGGAACAAAAACACGTCTTGCTCCAGTAAACTCTCAAGTTTACACGATCTGTGAATAAGTTATGTCATCCAAAATTGTGTTATTTTTATAAAACCCCTTCCTTGCGAAGTGGTAATATGGAGTAATGTGACGACTGTCATGGAAATGTCAAAAGGAATGTTTTTTAGATAATGCAATCCATTCAGGGTCGTAGCCAGCAGTAGCCCCCGCCCCCGAAATTCTGTGAATCCTTAAATTTTCCTATACATTTGAAAAAAATCTAAATTATAACTACGTTTATCCCCCCCCCCCCAACCATATTTCTGGCTACGAGCCTGAATCCATTCATTGCCGATTACGTCGTGACTTCACTCGGTGGTCCGCGCAGATAGGTTGCGTTACGACTTTAAGGGCAAGCTAAGTAAACCAATCGGATTGGTAGCATGTACCGATCTTTCGGTAATGTCCACTGCACCACTATTTTAATCTCGGTTCAGTGGATTTTACATCTCAATCTTAAAATTCTAACGTGATGGGCCAATTCTGACCCCGGATTCGGATTCTACGTAAAAAATTACTTCGGAAATGATCCTGCACTTTCCAACAACTGACATGACCTCATTATTTGCAGGCCTGTGTAATCAATGTTTTAAATTAAGGTTAGTTAATAGTTTAAATCATTTTGAGGAATTGAGGCCCAATGACCACAATAGATCCTTTTTTTAAAAGAAAACCAAAATGGGCATTTTTTCACTAAATAGAGCAATATTTTAGGAGGTGCATGATCAAAACAAAAACGTGTGGGACTTTTTAGTACACCCTAATGCACTTTCTTATGATATAAACGACATTTTTTGAACATCTAGCAGATATTGTACCACAAGTTGAAAAAAACATATTTTTACATTGTATTTGTTTTTATTAAGTTAAATTAAAATAAAAACTTAACATTTGGACTTTTGAAAAGAGGACTTTGACCTATGTGTTATTTTCAACATCCTCAATTGAAAATGCTTTCAATTCATACTCATTTCAACTGTTTTATGTACGAGTTAAACATTTTTCAGCTAAGATAGTATGAACTTTTTAATTCTAATGGCCAGAAAAATGGTTGCAAACTGGGAAAATCCGCAAAATGTTGGAACATTATTCCTTTTTAGTTGTTTATTTGTCAAGAAAAAAAACTTTAAATTGCTTGCTTTAATCGACCCTTAAGCTAGTAAGAGCATTTATTACTAGTTTAGTAAATTGGACTAATCAACTTAGACAGGAAAATATATAGCACAATGCAGAACCGGTACTCTAAATGATCCTAATTTGTCGAAAACGCGCGATAAGCCAAGCATTTCTTGCGCTTTTTTCCTTTGCAAGTAGGAATGCAGCT
>NC_046660.1:102755102-102756563 GCF_010883055.1 Belonocnema kinseyi | reverse complement strand
CACACTAGTAAATCTCTCATTTTTCTATCTGCATCTCCTTTTCACCCTCTTCCTTATCTTCCACTCTTCCTCTACCAACTCACCATCATATCCACTTAGCTTTTGCCAAACTGTGTTGGCTACACTCTCCTTTTGCTTGACCATACACGTGATTTTATTATACTTCATCTGACAAGTACAAGCGCAGCTACAATATCAGAGGGTACGAACTTTCGTCTCTAAAGAAGAGCCGATAGATTCTGTCCATTTTGCAATTAAGGCGAAGTTCCGATCCAATTAACGTCACTTACATTCTCTCTGCTCAGCTTAAAAGGCTTTCCTTTATACTTACAGGATTCAGGATATCAGCAGAGTAATCAATTTTCAATTATTATATCAGAAAACGTCAGCAAGGGGATTGTTATTCCAAACGGCTGATTTTAATCAGATGAATTAAGCGAGTAAAATATGATTTATGATTTTCTATTCATTCAAATAGCCTGTGCAAATATACTTTAGTCAGTTTCCTGAATAATAGAAGCTTTTTTAATCACATATAATTCTGGGAAAGTATCTTAAAGCAACTGTGTTAGAAATTATTACCAAAATTTCACCAAAAATGTGTTGAAAGTCTTATGCATTTACAGCTCTCTTAAAAATAAGAAAAGTTTCCTCCTTTAATTGTCTGTATCGTAAACTATTGCTAATGACTCATGCGCGTTGCTGGAGAAAACGGTAAAAATGATTTCCTTTTGAAACATCTTAGATCGTAAAATTGCAGCTTTTAGAAAATGATCACCCTATAATTTTCTTTTTCCACTTAAAGTTTTACATTCTGTGAATGGAAATTTTCCCCCTTCCAAGTCTTGAGAGAGTTCTGAACATAAGCTCAGGAGCCATCCATAATTTACGTAATACATGTTTTCAAAATGGTTAAACTCTTTCCTGCCCCATGTAGCAAGTCGTGCCACACCCTCACCCGCGACTTGTTTTAAGTAATTTTTAAAAATATTTTTGCGGCCATTTCTGTAAATCTGTAAAATTTAATGCATTTTAATCTTAAACCTTCAGAATAAAATTACATGTTTTAAATATTAGCACCCAGCATTGCATTGTATTTTATTATACATATATAATTATTGAAGGGTCTCCAACTGGAAATATAAAAAATTGAAGAATTTTTCATTGTAAGTTTTCAAAATTGAACAACATATAAAAAAGTTCAACATGACATTATTTGGAGCTATAAACATTCCAAATTAATACATCTTGAATTTTATATGTTAAAAAATGAAGAATTTTTAATTGCGAAACGTAAAATTAAGGAATTTTAAAAATATTTTCTAAATATTAATTTTGAAAATTGAAGCATTTGCAATTCTATATTTTTAAGGAAAATGTTTATTGTCACAAGGAAAAGTTTTTTTTACCTCAGAAATTTCTTTGAATGAAGTGAAATTTCTTGGTATTAAAAAAAACTTT
>NC_046660.1:102740136-102755002 GCF_010883055.1 Belonocnema kinseyi | reverse complement strand
ATTTCAGCCACAACCACGTCTCACAACCGTGAGATAGATGGTTACAGTCTGTAAAGGAATCAATACGACGATCCAGCAAAAGCCTCGTGCACCCTAAGAACAAGTGTTCTATCATATTGTTGACACGCAGGGATGCTTTTTAGGCCATTAGAAAGTGAAAGCTTGGCACCTCCAAGAGCGCCAATGATAAGAATATTCCGGGTACAATCGTGGTAACTCCCATATAAGGTCTCGATACCTCTCTTTCTTTTCATTCTACTTGGCTATGATGTTTTTGTCAGCTCTCTCTCTTTTGTCACTTCTCGAAGTCAAGAAGAACCATGTCAGGCCTGGAGTGAGCAACAGAAACAATTGTCGAGAATATAAAGTTCCAGTATATGCGGCACTTCCCACATATATATACACTTCTTTGATTTAAAGAATTTTTCAATAAACAAAAGAACCTTTTCTCGATGTATTTGTCTTTCAAGTATTGTAATAAATATTCTTTTAACAAAGATATTTTAAAGTCGTGTGTATTCTGGCGCCTACCATTAAGTGGCGCTCTTCCGACGCCATGATGAGCTTTTCATTAATTTTAACGCTATACTCCAGATCTAAATCGCAACACTGCATGTGGGGTAACTTCTACTAGGCGAAGTGGGTGGCTTTGATCTATTACCACGAGGCAACTCGCACAATTACGATTGAACTTCACCTCAAGTATAGTCAATCTCCCAATTGTATTTGTTTTTCACTGCCTCGTCTTGGAGATCAATCATATAAATGCTTAGAGAAAACGGCTGCGATATGTGAAACAACTAAAGAGAACACCTCAGCGAGGCAATGATGAAAAATTCCTTAATTTGTTTTAATAAAATAAATAATACATTTTTCTTCATCTTTGCTTATTATAGCATCTGCGAAGGTTACTTTCTGCATCAGTTGATCTGTTATAAAATTGTGCAAGGATCGTTGAACGTGGCATCAATCATTTAGTCTGCCGAATTGTTTCGATATTCACTCCGTTCCTGACTTCCGCTGAAGTTGATGGGTTTCTTATAATGTGTGTAGTGCAAACATTAGCACTAATTCAGCTCTCTCACCTTATTCTCACCTTATGGTCTCCTATGAGTGACAAAAAGCATCTCGTTATTTGTTTTGCCTGACATTAATGGAGCTATTCTTCTGATATAAGCTCCGGGAGTGGAAGCAATAAATATATTTGATTGTTGCGCAAGCACTGGAATATTAAATAATGGTTAGGTTTTGCTGCTGTTTGCAGTTTTAAGCTTGTCTAGTGTCTTGATCTTGATCTACCGATATTTTTGTAGGTTCTCTACCCATTGTCCTGTTATCAAATTGAGAATCGTCGTTAGTTTCTTTATTCAGTCTATATATATATATGTATAAACTGCTATAATACTTTACTCGCTTTAGGATTTGAGCAAATAATTTAAAATCATAAATACACAACTGGTGAATATAGAAGTGTTGTTTATTTGAATTGAATCCTCAAGAGAGCTGGATTACGTGACTGTAATGTTTGAGGGTATTCTTTCAAGAAGATGGCAGCATAACTGTTATAGCCTCCTCAGAGGTCCCCCTCATCTCGAATCTGTTTCTGATAGCAGTGCTTCTATTAAGGTAAGCTTCTCCAAAAGTGGGTATGATTTTATGGAAGGACAAGAAAGAAGTTTTTTGTTAGGTTGGAAGCGAATCGGTTCAGATACTAAAAGTAATTTAAAGATTGAACACCACGGTTGTTATGGTTATAGGGAAATCAACACAGCTACTTCAGTCCTATTTCTTTGAATTTTTCTCAGCAATTTTAATATTATCGAAAAAAGTAGGAATATATAAAAGAAATATCTTTTTGTTAAGAGACGAATTTCTTACATTTTCTTTTTTTTCTGGAAGCAAAGAGATCTATATGAAAATTTCCCAAAGATTTCAATATTATTTGGATCACTCAATTTACTAGTTTCCACAAGTAATAATATGAACTGCTCGTCTGTCTTGGAATATTGTTGCAATAGTATATAGGAAGCATGGATCCACATGTAAAGAGCTTCACACCATTGTCAAATCGGTCTGCTCAGTTGGGTAAGTTTAGGATATTTAATCCCTGCCACTCATTTTCCTAAAGTATGAAATGTTTATTGTGTTGTTGTCCATCCTAAATAATATTTTGGATGGAATTTCGATTCATGACGTCTAAACCTCTTTTTTATGCCTTTTGAATATTTTAGTTTTTCTGAGAAAGTTTCTCTACTTAAAACACTAACTTTACTCAAATTGCGAGAAAAAAATGCCTGAAATCTGGTACAAAAAAATAAAGAATAACATGATGTCGGGTTCATCATGGCGGAAGAGGAGTGCCACCTAAAGGAACACGCCAAAATGATTTTCAATTTACCATGTCCATGCGAAATGATCAGAAAGTAGATTGCTACATAATTGATCTGGAGCAAGAGGCTATGCATTACAATTCCAAATTAACTCTTCAGTTTATTTCGTAGCTTCTCGTTCCTGCTTAGATAAAATAGTATATTTAAATAAAATTCATCTACATGCGGATTACTGTAAGCTGTTTAATATTTAAACTAAAATCGCATGGAATATGATGCAGCTATTTTAATATTTATTTTAATCAATGATCATACAGGAACACACAAAAATCTGCAACTCGAGCTAAACCACAAACACATACGTTTTTTAGGTTCTACCCCATTAGGTCAGGATAAAGGTCGAATCAATGTCAGAATGGAGTAAAACCATTGGATAGGAGAAAACCTCTACTTTCAGACTTTTTAGGGGTCGCTGAAACCGAATCCTGGATCAGTTTTATTCCATAAGGTCAGGCAGAAGGTCAGTTCCAGGTTAAACTTAAGAAACCCATTGTATCGGAGAAATCTAATGGATAGGAGAAAACATGTACCCTCAGTAATTTTGGCGGTCGCTAAATCCGAATCCGGGGTCATTTTTACCTCATCAGGTCGGGATGAAGGCGATCCCATGGTAAAAATTGAAAAAAATGTGGAATTTTAAACCCATAATCTGAGAGTAGAGGTTTTCTCCGATCCAATGGGTTTCTTCAATTGGACCTTCGCGGGTTGCAGATTTTTTTTGCGGTGCTGTGTTATATATTGATATTTTGTAGTACTTGAAACTGCTCAAAAAAAAAAATTGCGAACATCATAAACGCTACTTAAAATGTAATAAGACGAGATTATGCTATTTTCTCAAACATTTTATCAAATCACAATTTAGAATTTTCTTCCTGCTTTATCTGTCTTCTAATGTAGAAAAGTAGATGACCAAAAATGTAAGGGTATATTTGTTGATTGGTGCAAAGCCAAAGTCAAATCAAAATTACAGTGAACCCTGGAATGAGGGCCGCTTCTGGGGCTGACCTAAGACGTAACTCCCCGGATAAAGGTCCACTCCGAATGTAAACAGTCAAGTGTAAGTGACCACTGCACATCCCCTGCAGCACCTTTGAGTCCTACCCGCAGCGCGGTGAGAATTCTCGGAAGGCCTAACTCCGGGGGCCCTATGTCCGATGTTCAATAAAATTATTAAACTTGTGGATAATTATTATTTCAAAAATTGTAAAAAGACATTGTGTTTATGGATATTTGTATACTTTAAACGTTGTAATATAATTGTAGATGTATGGATTTCTGTATAGTTGATTTGTTAAAAGCAATACGTTGGAATATCAATTTACGCCCTATTCCTAATCGAACCCCCTCCACGTCCCCTAAAAGCCGACAAATAATTTATGGAAGTTCCGGTATAGGAAAATTAAAAAATACGTGGTACCTTTTGCCAAGAGTTATAATTTTAAGGGATAAAACCTAAGAATTACTTATTTCATATGTATTAAAATGCTTACGCCTACAAATTTAAATACTCTAAAAATATGTTGATAGGTATTATATCTTTTATTCATAAAAAAATTGCTGAGGAAATATTATTAGAACTGTGTTAAGCCATATATTAAATTTTCTGTGTTAAGAAAAAAATAATGTGATTTTGTTTGTTGATAAAAAACATTTAAAAGGGGTGTTTCGCGTGGAAAAATATTCAGGTTCTTCATTGTCACCCTAATACTGGAATTGTTAATTTATTTAATAAAGGCTCAGCATATATTCTGACTGAGATTGTGAAGAACCTTTTTTCCCAAATGTTCAACACATATTTAGTGCGAATTCTGACTCGAGGTTTGAGTCTGCGTAAAATAGATTGCCTCGCGTGTTCTGACGCAATTAGAGTTTGGTTAGTTTTCAATAATTACTTGCAGCCTGAAGCAGTCTGTCCATATCCAGTTTGCCCGTCAGTCGATAACTCGACGAAAAGCGTGAAAATTAGTTTGCTTTGCCTTCACATTAATCTTTTGAAATAGAAAACCATGAAGCTCTGCGGTTATGATTGCCAGTATGGATCAAATTTAAATAAGAGAAATTCCTGCTTTCATGCAATTCTAGTCAACCACTATTATACGCTTGTAAATACTCTGTAAACAGGAATATAAATAACAAAATTAACCTACACCTCCATTAGGTACTCAATTTTGATACATATTTGATGCATAAAATAAAAATAAAACTATTTCACTGCGTGAATAACGAATTCTTCTGTCTGCAACCGACTGACTGTATTATTGTGGAAAGTTTAGCAATACTTTGCGGGACGTGAGAAAATTTTATTTTTGCTGAAACTTTTCATACGAAACTTTTTACCTTTTTATCCCTCTAAGTAGTTACGAGTTTCTTGCTCTAGTCGTACATTTCATGTGTTTGAACAGCGTCTATAACGTAAATGCTGTTTACTGATACGAAGTTTGTGGCATAGGAAGCCACACCCGCGTCATTAAATACTTTCAGGTAACCGAATGATGTACATATATACATTCATACATATACATGTGCACCTATCGCCATCATAAAAGCTCACGACGGAAAATAGTATGGCAGAGCTTTTACGGGCTTGCACTTACTCCTACTCTTCGATTTTAGTAGTTTGGATATGGTAAAGGCGTCTTATTGGAACTTCAGTAACTTTCATTTGGAGTCGATGGTACCTAAAATAGTGTTTTTCTTTATCACTCATATATGGTTAGTTATATATTATCTAATGTCAACTCGTTTAAAAATTCAGTATCTATAACAAACATATGCAATTGTATTTTCTAAAATGAACATAGAAAATTTCAAGATGATAGTCTTTTTTGTCTGACCTCCCTTAAAAATTCAACTATTCATGGGTATTAGGAGCACAGCAGAAACTAGGGTTTCTTTTAGAACCAATTTTTGGTTCCAAAGGTGCTGTATTAAGAAGAAAACCTCATAGACGGCGCAATAAAAAGAAAACTCGCCTTTTTATTGTGAGCAGGAGCGTCACGTGGACATTTTTACTTATAGACTCTGATACTGACTTTTCGTCAATAAAACGAAATTTCCAGCATACGTAATACCAACAAAGATGTCCATCTGGGGAAGCCACATTCACTTGAATATATTTTTCTATCCTAAACATTTACTTTACGCCCGCTGGAGAGGGCGTAAAATTCTATGCCAGCCCGCTCGCTAAGTGTGCATGTGCACTTGTCACCGACCTCAAATCAACCACATTGCTCCTGCTTCACATGCATGAGAAGTTGAGTTTTGACGAGAGCTAAAAAATACGAGTATACTTTTAGTATCACTGAAATTCATGATTACGAACTGATAAATCGCATGGGAGTACATATGAACTTTCCAGCAATCAAATTTCAAACTTCTTTGAAGATTTATTTTACATAAAGCTAATAAAGATGACTTCCCGTTTTCACGATGATGAAAACACAAAATATCTTGAAAAGGACTTCTTGTCAGAAAATATAAAATATCAAAAACTGTGTCACACCACAGGAGGAGTGAAGGAAAAATACTTTTGACAATTTGTGACGTAAGTGGGAAGAGTGATTGCAGACTGTCACATTACGCATGGAAAATATATATTTTTAAAACTAATTTTTTGGAATGTTTGAAACTTAAAAATTAGGGATCGTATTTTACAAGCAAAGTATCTAAGTATACTGCTTGTACATTTTGTCTTTCGTTTTAGGCGATTATCAAATTAAATAGAAGAAAACATTTTATTTCAACAAAAGGAGGAAGGGGTGTTCATATTTATTATTACATTTTGGGTTTTTCAGGTTTTTTGTGATGATCTTCGATAAATTTTGATAGAGGAATAATTAACATTTTTTTTATTTATACAATGGACAGTCTTTTGCATTCATGCTCGTATAAATTCATTCATAGGTCACGAACATGCTTGAACCTTAACAAATGTAGTTTGTATAATTTATAACTTAAAATACAGGGTTTAAACATTAGTATAACTCTATTTAAAAGTCTCCAGCATTTTGGGATTATCTTAAATAATACAAAAAAAACACTAAAAGCGCGTTTTTCACTTTCGACCTCAATTACGTCTCCCAAAAACCGGACGCTATGCATAAATTTCGAATTCGGATTCATCGTTCAAAAACCTGCGGGAAATATAACACGTCTTATCAACGTTGCCATTTTTATTTCAACCTGTGTTATTAATTTGTAAACGTTCATTTTAAAGCGATTTCTATTTTTGTCAACTGTACTATAACAGTAAAATGTATGGTATTCTTCATTCGATATTGTGAGAACTTTTATAACATTCGAATGAAAACCTTCCTCCCTTTCTTGATGAACATTTTATTGATATCAAGAACATGATGTGTGAACAAAGTAATTAACAAAAATCCGTGTAGAGAGTATTAGAAAGAACAACTTCTATAGGGCTCTAATTGAAGAAATTTCATAAATTGGGTCGTATTGTTCAAATTTCGTTATTTATAACATTTTATTTCATTGCCAAATAATGGTTCCTGATTTTTCGGCTAGCCTATTTAATAATTGTTATTTGTTGTTTCTATAGTTTCATAGGCAACGGGAAAACCCTTATAACGAAATAATGGAAAACATAAATGATTGATTAAAATCATAGAGTTATTTCTTATAAATTATTGGAGTGAACAAGTATAATAGTTATGTGTTTGACGGCAGAACTAATTTTTGACTTCTCTGAAAATATGATAAATGGGCAGAGATATATCAGAAATGTTAAAAAATTAATTAAAAGGTTATAAGTATTTTCGTTAGAAATAATTCATACAACAGAAAAACAATTTACTATAACAATTGCCATTGTCATAAAAATAATTGATAAAAAACAATAGATTGGTTTATGCTTTATTTATTAGTTCATATGTTTATATAGATAGATGGAGAGGAGCTAAATGACGAAGGGATAGAGAAGCTGGAAGCTGGATAGAGAAGTTGGAAAAATCTAAGGCAGCAGGCCTCGATGGGGTAGAGAACGAAGCGTGACTGTTTAGCACACAAGAGGCAAGGGGGAGGCTAAAGGGGGTAGTGAAAAAAGTTTAGAGGGGGAGGGATTCTCAAGAGGGTGGAGGGAGGAGTTGATCGTACCACTGTAAAAGAAAGGGGACAGGGAGAGGCAGGGAAATGATAGAGGAACTACGCTAATGAATACGGCGTACAAAATATACGTAATGGTGTTGAGAGATAGGTTGTGAGAGAACGTTCAGGGGCAAGGAATACTACCCTAGACGCAGGCAGGCTTTAGGGAGGGAAGGACTACTATTGACAATATTTACGTCATGCAGCACGTGGTGGATAGAGAACTAACCAAAAAGGGTGCCAAAGTGTACGCGTTTTTTGTACATATAAAGGGCGCGTTCTCTTCTGTGGATAGGGGGAGGTTGTGGGAGGCAATGGAAGAGTGAGGAGTGAAGAGGGGTCTGATCGAGAGGGTAAGGAAGGTATATGAGGAGACGAAAGATAGGGTGAGAGGAGGGGAGAGAAACTCTGTGGGATTCTGGATCGATAGGGGGATGAGAAAAGGGTGCCCGCTTAACCCAACGCTTTTTGCAATTTTGATCGCGGACGTGAAAAGTAAGCTAGCGGCCGGAGTGGTAGAAGGATTTAGGGTAGGAGGAGTCAGAATATAGTCACTCGCATATGCAAATGACATAGCGCTACTAGCAAAGAGCGAAGAGGCTTAAAAGGAAATGATAAAAAGGCTAAGAAGATACTTGGACAAAAATAGGTTAGAGTTAAATGCGGACAAGTCGAAGGTTATGGTGTTCAGGAAAGGAGGTGGGAGAGATAAGGGAGGGAAGTGAAAGGGAAAAGCGGTAAAGGAGGTAAAAGAGTTTGTGCACCTGGGCTTTTCTGTTTCGAAGAATGTGAGGCAAATGTGGTGATGAGGCAGGTGGGGGGAGGGGGCTGGTGAAGAGGTTGTTCGCAGATGACTTTGTAAGGAGAATGAAATTTTTTGATTCGTAAGTGATGAGTGTCTGATTTTACGGAGTGGAGGTGTGGGTGTAGAAGGTAAGTGAGAAGGTAAATAGGATACATGAAAGGTATTTAAAATGGGCACTGGGATTGGCAATGAATACGCTGAACTATATTGTCAGACGGGAGACAGGAATTACGAGTTTAGGGATTATAACAGAGAGTGGAGCGTGTAAATATAAGGAGAAACTTTTGGAAAAGTGGGTAAGTAAGCTTGTTCAGGGAGCGTTGGTGAGAGAAGGAGAACAGACGTATGTGTGTAAAGAGGGAGGTGGAAAGGGAAAGGTATTTTAGAACGAATGGATTGCAGATGGATGAAGTGAGAAGGATGCACGAGGAACGAAGGAAGGTATATGAGTTGGATCAAAAGAATGGCATAAAGAAAGAGAAGCCAGAAGGAGAGTAGATGATAAGAGAGACAAGGTTTAACGGGAACTATGTGTGAATTAAGCCATAAGGGGGCATAATATTTGTGTGAAAAAGGAAAACAAGTAAGTGAGGAACGTATAGTGAGAATGAGATGCGGTTCCATAGAGGATTTTAATAGGTTCTAGCTTTCTAGACAGAAGAAAATGTGTGAATTTTTCGGGAAGGGGGATTAAAAAAATCAGCACTGTTTCGAGGAGTGTGAAGAGGTGGAAAGGAGAGGGATAAGCATGAAGGTATTGTTGCATGAAAGGGAGGACAAAAGGGCAGTAGCATTGGTGAAGAGGGTGTTGGGTAAGATGGAGAAGAAGAGAAGGATGGAGTAAGAGGAATGGAGAAGGAAATATTGTGAACAGAAGAGGAAGTAAGTTTAAGAAAGCTATAAATAATGTAATTAGTGGATAAGTATAAGGCGTTAGCCGCGGAGGCAGAGGCTGGCAATGCGAGGCATAGCGAGAAAATAGCGACATGTGTGCGAGGCGAGAAAAGGTGAAACGAGGAAGTCTAGTCTATAAAAGCGAGCGGATTAAATATAAGGTGTGGTTGGATGTGAATTCTTGAGTGGCAGCTGTAAGAAAATTCTGTGAAGAATGGAAGTGTAAGCGAGTCAATTTTTTAAGGGCATCAGGCCGAAAAATAAACGTTTATCTACAATAAAAACTGTTGTCTCGGGATAATAATTTATAAATGGACTGTATATTAGCTGAAGAAAGAAATGTTGTCACAAACAAAGTGCCAAAATTTGGTTTTGTATTTTGAATTTGTGTATAAAAATGTTATTTATTCATGCATAAAAAATATCCGCAGTTGTCTATAAGTTTTGAAGAAATTTAAATTAGATTTGTGGTAAAAAACCTTCAATTTGAAAGTTTAAAATATTGGTTGTCATTTTGTGACAATGATATTAATGTTAAAACTATCTTTATGAACTTTAAATTTCATAGATAAACAACAGCTTCTTTCTATAAAACTAAACACATTAAAAAAAAATTTTATTACATTTTTCTGGGTGAATTAATTTTAAATCGGATAGTCAGCCCATGCTCAAGTCACATTTAGAGGCATGGAAGTCCTCACTTTCGATGTGGATCTTGCGAACGAATTACAATGAACCTCGAACATAGGGCTCCGGAGTAAGGCCTTCCAAGAATAGTTACATCATATTATAATATTATATTATATATAATATTATGAAAAATCTCTTGTAAATAGAATTGCGTTGATTGCCGTCCGCCCATTGCTTATTACTCCATTGTGATAATAATAAAATTTTGTACCTTATATTATTCTTTGTTATATCAGTGGCTAAAAATAAGAAAATAAGACAATTTGATTTTTCTTATTTTGGAATAATTCTTGAGTTTTATATCCTGCAAAATACTTCCTTTATGGCACTTGCGGCCTTCTTTGGTGGCATTTTGTACTGTTAAATTACGTTCGTATGGACAATAGTAGAATTTCAATCAATGCTTCTTTGGATAGGAATAATTTTTCTGTTTATTATGCGTATTGAAAAGGTTTTAATTTGTTTAGGGTAATTTAGTGATCGCTACAAACTTCCTGAGTAATAAATTACTCACCTAGCCTTTATATGTGTTTAACTACATACCGCATAGATCTGTAGAGTAGATAGAATACCCCTGCTTATATGACGACCAGTTTAACGCTCTTGTAGAGCTGGTTATAGTTCATAAGGAAGTATCGGGTATTTCCATACATATGCATGCCACGTTACACCTGTGCATAATAGAACGCAGAATGACTTTTCTCTAACAACCAGTAATTATTTCAGAGGGTGCGAAAAAGGGCACGCTTATCTTACATTTTTTAACATAAAATAAACCTTATTACCAATTATTATCAATCATCAGTCGCTTCATTATACAATTTACTGAAAAGTTCACAATTTCTTCAGTCTATAGAACGATTAAAGTAAGATTATTAGATTTTGTTACAAACATTCAATCAGTTGATTTGATTAATTAAGGATTTTTGATTCCGTTCTTGATGTCTATTATTAATGAAACATGAAATTCTGCTATAATAAAACTGTATTTTGTACAGTAAAACATTTTGGAATTTTTTTGCTTCATTTTCCAAAGATAAGAATGTTCCTTCATGTCAAGTATTTTCGAAAATAAATTTCTAACCTACTAGTCCGGGAGCGGGCAATGCTGCCGTATGCAACAATATGTCCACGGATAAAAAGGTGTTATTCTTATGTATTTTGAGCCGCCGAATCCGAATATATTCGGATTTTTTTCTAAAAAGTGGCACGTTTTGTTTAAATCGCAATTGCTTAAACACATGATGAAAAATTTACTTTTTCGATCTGGACAATTTTTTTCTAGAAAATATGTCCCATTTTAAGACGAAAAGATCTCTAGGAACTTTTTTGTGCAATCCATATTTAAAAAGATATAAATTTTTTAAGGTCCGAAATTTGACGTTTTTACTAACTTTAAACGTTAACAACATTTGACCTATTCAATATTTTTGAAAATTGAAACAACGTACTCATTCTTCAAAAGTTACTTTATAACCTGATGTAATTCAACATTAGCGCAGACCCGGCAGAGATATGATTTTCGCGACTAACAGTCAGCACTTTTCCGACGAACCTCACTGTTAAAAATAATATTAAATTTAATATACCCACGTGTATTAAAATTTATATATCAAGCATATGAAATCGCCATTAAAGGCGACTATATTAAATTTCATATACATTCATGTCAATCACTTAGAAGAAAAATCAGATAATTCCATCTTTCACAAATCCAAAATAAGTTTAGCTGTAATTTTAGATTGTGAATAATAAAATATGATACCTTCTTCCTGTCAATTAGAAATAAAATTGGATTTCAAGTCGAAAGGTTGAACTAAGCAAATAAATAACAGAACTAACCTACTACTAATTGTCTTCGCTTTAACTTTTGGCCATTCAGAGCGAAATTAGAAAAAAGTTTTACACGTACATTGCACTTTCATAATAAATAACAATCCAGTCAACGAATTCGAGATTATTAATTTACTTGAGAATATTTGACAAGATTTAAAAAAATTAAAACACGTTGAATTTTCACGCACATTGATAAGGACCTGTGTATTAAATTTAATATATATGTATATTAAATTCACTACACCAATGTATGGTACATTTCAGTAGCGGCAGTGCATATTGGCTTGACACGCATGTATATTAAACTTCATACAGATTTTTCTAACAGTGTACCGCTCTTGCGTGCCGCGCGCGTCGTAGTCACATATGCTTGGCCGCGCGCAGTCGATATTTCGGGAATGGGTTTGAATTCTAAATAAATATCAGTTTAAAAATAAGTTATTATTGATATTAACAATCTCTTTTTATTGATCGATAAGTTCCTTGCGTACCGCAGAGTACACGCAGAATATATCCGTGAAGTTTTTGTGAATGATTTATACAAGTTTAAATAATTTATTTGTGCAGATACATTTTTGTTTAAAAATGTATATTCAGAAATATGCGAGTTTGAAAGTGGTATTTTTTGCTTATTTTCAGAATTTTTAGGACGAATATCTTCAAGAATAAATTTTGATGAGCAGTTGTACTGAACACCCTGAAAAATTTTGGTACCAAACCTTATATCTAAACCAGTTTTACAATTTACAGTAGTCTATTTTGCATATCATAAATGATTAAAGTTTGCGATGCTGACACATTTTGACAAGTCACTTAAAAAACATTTTCCCTCTACTATTTCAACTATAACTGAAAAATATCGTTATAGATAATAAATTTAAATCATCCCGGATCGCGCTGTTGCTCTTTACTTAATTTTAAACAAGTAACTTTAGTGTTTAATTTGTTTTTAAAATTACATTTTAACGCCATTTTTTGCACCTCCACATATTTTTATTAATTTTTTCTGGCTTAATAAAAATAATCTATTATTTTTAAAATACACCAATCGAATCTAGAAATATAGCAAATAATTCTCGACAATTATCGACTTATTAAAAATTTTTTCTAAGATTTTACTACCCGTACAGAAATCACCAAGCTTCTTCCTGGGTGCAGACTAGGATCAGACTGGAGGCCCCTAGCCTGGGCCTAGCTTGTATTTCGAAATGGATCGAGCTTGGGCGCGATCAATGTGCAAGTAGGTACTTCTATTAATGATAAATAATATTTCCACATTAAGATTGCACCTGACACTTCTAACCTCAAATGGAGAAAAAACTTTCGTTGAATTATAATGTGTAAGTACCTCGTTAATTTATGGGATGATGTTTAAAACTTTAAATCATAGAATAAATATGACGGAAGTAAATTAATAAATTATTGCATATAGATTCTGATGATGCAGATGATAAAGAAGAATCGGAACCCAGCGAAGTAATGAATTAAAATGTTTTAAGTTTGAACCGCTGTAAGTTCAGCTTTGAATCTAAATTAAAATAAAAAATATTTTTGCATAGTTTCCACTTTCAACTAAGAAAATACAGAATAAAAAGAAATCGATTATAAGCTAGGGCCAGGCCTGGGCCAAGCCTGGACCCTGCTTGGGCCTTGTCAACATTTATACACGGGCGAAATCGGTTTCTGGTGATCATTCATAGAGTGACTCTGTGGTCTTGGATGTGAATTTTTCTTGGCAATTCACTTGTTATAGATTACAAGGTCAACATTATTTGTGTGCGATTTTCTTGCTGCTTGTGGCTGTGGCTGTCCGAAAGTACGCCTTCTTCCCTGCCTACTTCCGAAAGGAACGGACGAAGAGGACGTTGGTTGTACCGGTCGGCCTCAACATATCTCTTCACGGTGGTGAACCTAATTTGGAAACTAGAGATAGAAAAGGGCAAATTATAATATTTGAAAATATTAATTAACGTTAAAATGTTTACAAACTGTTTAAATATAATTTTTGGGGCAGCCCCTCTAAATTGCAATGCATTTAACCGTTACAAAATTTAATGCAGATAGTTCAGTTTTGCATTAAATAAGGCTCTATAATGCGACATGACTACAACAAAATTCTTTGTCAATAAAGTGTCGCGCATTCAAAAAAACAACAAATGAAAGAAATAAAGATTCAGTTGTGAAAGCCGCAAAATAAATTCCATGCAAAATAAATATTAATTTAGCGAAATATCACGAAAAAATCGAGAGATAACATCATAATTGGTACTGAGTTAATCGCATAGACTCTAATCAATTTTACGAAAAAGGTATAAGAATATTTAGCTCTGTCGATTTCTAAAGTAATCTGAGAACCCTGGAAATTCGTTTACCCGGAATTCTTTAAACTATAAATATTTTTCTCGTCCTTTTAAATTGCGGCTGTAAAAAAGAGATAAAGTATAACATGCTGAGATACTTTAGTTTAGTTATTATTAATAATTTTTCAAGTAATTCTTCCCAGAATATGTTCTGATCATTTGATGGTAATAAAGTCTCTAAAAGTCACGATTACTAGAAGGTTTATCTTATTTTTATTTAATAGAGCGTCACATCTTATAACATATATCTTTCTTTTTACTAAATTTATTATTTTTTTATAAATTGAGAAACCATTGGTGTCAAATTTGAGATAATCGCTATGGATACATTTTCAAATCCAGCTTAGTAGTACAGCTATTCAAATTGTACGAGGGTAGTTCAATAAGTCCTTAGAATGACCAACAAATGGCGCGCGAATTGCTCCAAATCATCTGTTTTCAGTCAGCACCACTCCCGACTAGATATATGGTGCAGTCACAGTCCACATCATCTGAGTTTACGTGTTTTTATAACCAATTGAAAAAAAATTGTTCGTTAAGAAAAATGGAAAAAACGAGTTCAGAGCGGTAATCAAACATTTTCATTTAAAGGGTTTAATTCCATGTGAGATAAAAAATGAATTGGACTCAGTTCATGGCACATCTGCCCCTGCCTTAGCAACTGTTTATAACTGGGTAAATGAATATAAGCGTGGTCGTACATCAATAAGTGACGAACCACGTTCAAGAAGGCCCGTAGAAGCAAGTACTCCCGAAATCATCAATAAAATCCACGATATGGTGTTGAA
>NC_046660.1:102730967-102740036 GCF_010883055.1 Belonocnema kinseyi | reverse complement strand
ATAGAGCTCCAAGGAGATTATGTTAAAAAATAAAAAAAAATTTACCCAAAAAAAATTGTTTTTATACTTCATTCTAAGGACTTATTGAACTACCCTCGTACACGCAAAAAAACATTTTGATAATACATCAATTTCGCACACCTTTAGAATGTAAATTTTCCAAAACATTTCTCAAGCAGATTTTCTTGGTTCCATGATGCCATCCTATTAAATCGCTTTTTATCATTATTTTTTAAAAATTATTTATTGAAAATAATATCCAACAGGCGAGGCCAATTACACGATATAAAGCTTAATTGTATTTATACAATGCATTAATATGTACCTTAAGTTTAATTATAATAAGCAGAATATAATTGCTCTTCTAATTTCTATACTCTACGAGAGAGTATAAACTTTTGTGCTTCCGTTTTCAAGACTGGGCAAGAGATCATAAATATATCAATATTAGAATTTCTCGCAGTATAAAGAACAAAGTCATTCATGATAGTGCACATTCAGAAAATAGGTGAATTTCTAATCAGGATGTTATTAGTTGTTGGAATGTAGAATGATTCTTTTTGTCTAGAATTAAATGCCAGGGTTCAAAATAAGTGTTGAATCTTTTCAAAAGATATTGACAATCTGCAAAGTTTTTAATAATTTTAAACACAAACATGAGTACCATGTAATTTTAACGTTCTTCCAGCGTGAAGAGATTACATTTTTTACATAATTGTAGATAATCACTGCCTATTTGAGGGTAGTACCCTTCCTTTTTGAAGAACAATAATTTAAGAAATCTTTTTTGCATTTTTTCAAGTGCATTTAGGTGATACTTTTGATGTGGTTCCCATATGATAGAGCCATATTTCAGTTTTTATCTGACTAGATAGATAAAACATGTGACCTTGGTATTATTGTTATTAAGAAATTTACAAGATCTGGTTATAAAACCTAGAGTTTTCGATGCCGAATTTACCGTTGCAGTAATATGTGGATCGTATTTTAGATCAGAGCTGAGCACAATACCTAAATCAGTAATAGTGGCTATACTTTAGTGAACCTAGTACTTTCCAGCTGGTAATCAAATTCTATAATATCCTCTGAACGTGAGAATGTTATGACTTTACATTTTTCGTAGTTAATAAGGAGCTCGTTATCTAAACACCATTTACAAAATTTGTTGAATTTTTCTTATAGTTTTATACAATCTCTAATAGTTGAAATTTTTTGAAAGATTTTCGTATCATCTGCGAAGATTAAAATTGGTGTTATTTCATCTGTTGCCATATCTATAACGTAAATGACATACAAGACTGATCCCAAATTTGAACCCTGCGGTACCCCTGAGGTAGATATAAACGGATTAGAAGTGTAACCTGCGTATTGAACATGTTCTCTGATTTTGAGAAAGATTTAATTGTAGCAATAAGGTTATGTGGAATCTTCAGCAAGCCAAGCTTTTTAATTGACACGTCATGACTGAGCTTATCGAAGGCCTTCGAAAAATCTATGTATGTAGCATCAACCTGATCGTACTCCGCTAGTACCTCGGATACGTACTGAGTAAAAGAAGCTAGATTCGTTATAGTAGTTCGTTTAGGCATATAAGCGGTTCTAAGCTTTTTGTTAATTTCTGGGCTATAGATTTTTCGAAAACCTTAAAAAAGTTGCATAACACCGATATTGGCCTGTAGTTGGTTACATGAGACTTCAAACCACTTTTTTTGATCGGACAAACTCTTGCTTAATTCCAAATTTTTGGGAATTTAGCAGTTTTTAAACATAATTGGTATAAAAAAAGTTAGTGGTTTGGAAAGCGTGGATGCGAATTTACTGATCAAAAAGCAAGGTATCTTGTCCATGCCAGAGAATAGTTCATTAGGAAATTTTTTGAGTATTTGAAGAACTTTCGCTTCATCAATTTGTGCAACTTCCGGTTCATTACTAAGAATAGGCTTATTGATTATATTATGATCTTTTGTATTCACGTTATCTTCCATATTGAAGTATGCACTACTGAAAAAATCGGCAAATGCATTCACACACAGTCATCAGGATCAGTAATGTCTCTGTTTTTATAATGAAGGATACATGGGATTCTTGTCTCCCCTTTAAATTGGTTTATAATATTCCATAGTTGAGATGGATCATCTATTAGTTTTTGTTCAATTTTATTTGAGTTTTCCCTTTTATTTCTAGAAATAAATTCTTTAACTTTTAATCTTAGTTGCAAGAAACAGTACTTCATTGCTCCATCTTTAGTTTTATAGGATTTTTATTTTATTTTTTCTTCAGTTTTTATACATTGAATTAATTCTTTTGATTACCAGCTGGAAAATTTTGAAACATTTTTAGTTGCTGTAAATTTAGGAATGTGATCGTCAAATGCCTGATAGATTTTATGATAAAAATAATCGCACGCTTCATCGGGATCTATATAATTAAATAATGTCTCCCAATTGATGTTACTCAGTAGCACATATAGTTGTGAGAAATCCGCGTCTTTTTTAAATTATATCTTGCCTTTAGTGGTTTAGCGAATTTGACTTGTGGGATTGATCCCGCATCTGTATTTACCAATCCTGATAATGATGGGTCCTTGCTGTCCTCTTTCACCATTGGGCAGTTAGTGTTTTCGAGAAGTAATGATCAGTTTGTTAGTATTATATCTAAGCATTGATTGTTCTTGTTTTTCGTACTACTTACTTGGATCTTATTGAGAGATTGCATTAGTGCTTAAACTTCATTGGATTTCCTATCAAACACCAATTGCTCATGATGCTGGAGAAAGTACTTGGTATTAAAGTCCCCAGCGATAATTAAATAGTTTCCATATAATTTGTATATGCTTGCCAGCGCTTGAAGAACTAAGTTAAAATTCTCTAGATTCAGTTAAAGGGGGATATACAACACTATAATATAAATTATTCGAGAATTACATAACATCTTTACACCTGTTGTGTTTGGCAGCTTGAACTTCGTTTAGGAGAGGACCTATGTTTATTTGGCATGATTTGAATTTGTTGCCTATAGCTATAAGTGCCCCCTCCCCACCAATCGAGCCCTGTTTATCATTTCTATAAAAATCATAGATATTACTATCAAATAATTCAGTAGAAGATAAATGATCGCTAAGCCATGTTTCGGTTAACAAAATTATGTCGTACTCACGTAAACCGATGAAAGATTGTACTTCCCTTATTTTGGTATTAAGTCCTCTTTTGTTTTGATAGTACAAGTGTATGAAGAGCTTCTTTTTATGTTTATCGCCTTCGAGACGATGGTGGGGACTCCGTTTCTGTAACCAATTCTGAGATTTCACTCTCCTGCCTTTATCCTGGAGTTTAGAGACGTCGTCAGGGCTGCCATCTCCTCCCTTTTCATTACTGTTCGGTCTGGAGCAAGTCTGATAATGTGGAAGCTCTCCAATTTTTTCGGATTCATCCGTATTTGAGAGAATGCTTTAAGGAGTTTTTCCGGAGCTTCTTCGGATGGATATATGACTTTTACTGCTCTCGGCGCAGTTGGATTCTGTGATATTTTACCAACTCTTTTTATATTGGACCAGTAGGAAGAGACAAAAAACTTATGAACTTTTTTCAAGTCGATTCCAGATGAGATAACTGTTGGAAAGTGTTTGAGCAGATGCGTAGAGTATATTCTGAGTTTGCGCCAGTTTCAAAGTAACGGAAAATGAATATGAGTGGGCTGTAAAATAAAAAATATCAAATTTGACCGTTTTTTAAAATGGTTTAGTCGATATAACTCGTAAATGATGCGTTTAATCGGCATATCTTACAGGAGTGAATTTGTTCAGAACAAAGAAATGAACAAAATTCATGTATGGTTGAGACGACGCTTCATCTGTAGGAGGTGATACAGAAATAACCGTAGGAAAAGAAACATTTTTGTCGTTAGATAAAAATAAAGTGAGGTTAATTTCTAAACTAAGAGTGCAACTTCACTCTGCAGGTTTTCGTACGAATCAAGCTGAACAGGATACCGACGTGCTTATTGTTCAAGAAAATATACAAAACGCAACTTCTGAAAAACCGTCAATCATAACATCAGAAGATATTGGCGTGTTAGTCATTTTTTCTTAAATTATACCAAAAGATTAAAACTCAACACTCCAAAGATTAAAGTTCACACGAATTCAGAGTATATCATCAGATGCAACAGTGGTTTAATAAGCACATGGAGCCAACTAATTGTGGGTGGAAAGTGAGTGACAACATTTTCGAACCTCGATTGAGCACAGAACCTTTGATACCTCATGGCTTACTGAAGGATATCAGTTGCAAATGCACAAAAGGTTGTGAGAGAACTTATGCGGCTGTGTAAAGATTAGTACACCTTGTTCTGAGTACTGTAGTCACTGTAATGGGAAAACTTGTGATAATAGTCAACAAAAGGAAAGTATTAACATCGAAATCGGTGAAAATTCAAATACTGTGGATGTTGATGAAAGGTATGTACAAAGCGAAAAGTTAGATACAGAATGTGAAGAAGCTGATAAGGACGATGATCTAGACGAATCTGGGTTTTCTTTGCCAGATTTATTATTTCTAAATATTGAACAAGATAGCATAGATGCAACAATTGATGAGATATTTGAAGATACCAGTTACAACGACGACGTACCGTTGTGTAGCAAAAAAAGTTTACAATAACTGCGTATAATGTGTATAATAATAAATTACAATTGTACATTTTGTATAGAATGAAAGAAAAATACAAGTGTACACATTTATTAATTTTGATATCTTACGAATAGAAATGTACTAAACGAATTATAAATAAAATTATGTTTTCAAACAAAATACGTTTTTTCCTCTGAATAATGTAAAAAAAGGAAAAATTTTTGATTAATTACTTTTCTTATTAATCAGTTAAAAATATTCGTTTATTTCTCAATGAAAATGAAATAATCTTATTTCTACATACATGAACTTTTTTCATTTTTTTGTTCTGAATAAATTCGCTACTGCAAAGTATATCAATTAAATGCATCGTTTACGAGTTATATCGACGCACCTACCTAAACACTTTCCAACATTTGTCTCATCTGGAATCGACTTTTGCATGTCACTCTGCTCTTCCTACTGGTCTGTATAGACCCCTGCTGTGTTTTTGAAGTTCTTCTGCAAACCAAAAATCATGACATTTTTTTTTCGTTTGTTCCTCTCAGTCAGCTCTTCCACACATTTCGATACACTCTGTGGTATTTGGATTGACTTGCGATGCGATTGTGTTCATCTTGTTGTTCAGTTCTTCTACTGTGCCTTTTAAGTCATTGATATCATGTTTCATTAGTGTTCTGTGTTTTCCAGCGTTTTTTTCATGAATTCTATCAATTTCTTGTGGCTATTTGAATTTTTAGGTCTTCCTTGTGATGCAGGTATACTATTTGCTAACTGATTATTTCTTTGAGGACATGAGCCAGATCTGGACCCGCAGCATTTCGAAATTCTTCCATCAGAGAGTTTATTCAATGTTTCCGTAAATTCCTTATCATAGGACACACCACAGCCTGTACATTTGACTTCGTTATTGTCGATGTGTCTCTTGCAGTGTCCTCTACTACAAAATATAGGAGAATTTAAAGTGTTCTCAGTGTTGTTATCCATTCTGTCTGCGCACTGTCCGTCTGTGAGAGCTGATTGTTGATATAAATAAACATATATCTATATGATCAGCTGTTATCAGCTTTCAGGATTACTAGCGTTGAGTCAATGTACTTAATTTGGATAATATAGATTATCGTATTTGAAGAATAAAATAATGTTAGCCAGTCAATCAAAATTATCATAGAGAACTATGAAACTACACCACTATAAAGGATGAGAGGGAAAGCGTAAAATAAAGTTTTCCTCAAATACTTTCACAGGCAGGTACTTCTTCCTTCACTTGCACGATCACTATGAATCACCCTGAAAACAGAAATGTCATTTTTGTCGTAAAATCGTCCTTCATTCATTGACACTGGTTAAAATTCCAACTTCCATCTGTACACTTTCATACTGGGTTTTATATACAATACTTTTTAAATACATCAAAGAGTTTTTTTCGCACTGTTCTGAAAAAATTAACAGGTGGTTGGGCCTACCCAACTGTAATTTTTGTAAAATTTTATCCACGTATCTTATCTTATATATTTATCAATGCTCAGGGTTCCTATAAGAATCTTTATTGTTCTAACTACTGTTTATTTGTGAAAAGTGTCGCGCGTGAAAAAGGTGCAATGGGTGAACCATAGCTCAACAATGGCAGAAGCATGGGCTGAGCGTGAGGTAAGCGTGGAGTAAATTTTTCTGTAGATTGGTCCAATGTTCATCCACGGTCATCCCACGGTCGTCCCATGGTTATGAACAATGGGTCAAGCATGAATAACGGCCCCTCTGCCATGTTTCTCCCACGGTCGTATGTGATTTGGTTAAAATTTAACTTTGGCAAAATTTTCAAAGATGGACACAATCTTCTAAATTTTCCTCCTTTTTTTAGAAAGGATTGGTGGATAAATATTGTCTTTAATTGGACTTTGCGCAATTTTTTCTAGAACCCGCATGAAAGAGCTTTGCATGGCTGGAGCATGGCAAGACACTTTGAAATACCTGGTTAAAGCATGGGGCACGGCTGAATACTAGCATGACGCAACCCTTGCTCTTGTCCGTCTCCCATGCTTAGGGCAAGCTAAACACAAATAAATATTCTTAAGAAGATGTGACAGAGAAAATTAGCCTGCGCTAAAATGGATATCTTAGGGTTGCCAATAAGTCTACAGTCTCTAAATGGCAAGTTCACCACCCGGGTGCACTGGGTCGCACACCAGACAACTTATCACGTATTCTACAGGAACTTTTTCAAAATTTAAAGTGTTCCAACTGCCAAAATAACTACCAATGATAAGACGACGATCCGGATGCACCGGATCGAGCACCAGGTAGCTTAGCACATATTCTACAATAACTTTTTCCAACTTTTAATTGTTCTAACAGCCAAAAACATTAAAAATTGTGAGTCGACGGTCCGGGTGCACCGGATTGAGCACCAGCTACTTTATTACGTATTCTACGAGATCTTTTTAAAAAAATTTAATTTGGTAAATAACGAAAATAATTCCAAATAGTGAGTCCACGACCCGGCTGCACCTAAGTCGCGCACCAGGTAGTTGAGCGCGTATTTTACGAGAAATTATTAAGAGTTTAATTTGGGCGAACTGCCAAAATAACTACCAATGACAAGTCGACGATCCGGGTGCACTAGATCGAACATCAATGGAGTTAACAACCCATGTGCGTCGAATTATGCACCAGGTCGTTCAAAATGTCATTCAGATACTTATTTGTTGTTTGTTTCTGGTATTTATACCATCTGGTAGTTATTTTGGCTATTGTAACAGTGTACATTTTGAAAATGTTCTTGTAGAATACGTGCTAAGCACCTGTTGCGCGAAAAGGTCCATACCGGTCGTCGGCTTACTATTGAAAGTTATTTTAGTTTTTAGAACAATTTGAATTTTGAAATTTTTTTGTAGAATACGCGCTAAGCTACCTGGTGCGCGACCCGTTGTACATGGATCATCGACTCACCATTGGTAGTTATTTTGGGTATTGGAAAAATTAAAAATTTAAAAAGTTGTCGTAGAATGCGTGCTAAACTACCTGGGGCTCGACGCGGTGCATCCAGCTCGTCGACTCACCATTTAAAATTGTTTTCGTTATTCACAAAATTTTAATTTTGAAATAGTTCTCGTATAATACGCAATAAATTACCTGGTGCTTGATCCGGTGCACCCTGATGGTTGACTGTTCATTGGTCACAGAAAAATAATATCATTGTTATTGCGTATTTAAGTTACATTATAACCGTCATAAAAGTATATAAAAGTCTTTTTAAAAAGATGCTACGTTTTTTTCATAGTCAAATTAAACGACTCCGTCCATTTTCACAAACTATACAATTAGAGTTGAAATAATTGTCAGAAAATTCACGGGGCCATGAATGCTAATTTTATCGATTATAATCGTAATTAATTCTCGGAAGAGGATCGATGCAGCCTGTCGAGGGTTTGGCTTAATTACATTAGCCGCTTGAAAATGGATTCTTTTATTTAAAGGTGAATATCTGCGCAGAAACTATATCCACGACTTTTGAAGTGCCCCCGTTTGAATTATTATAAAATTTCGTTTCCTGGTCATAATTTGTGATACCTTGTGCGTTCAATTTATCGCTAAATCAAGGAAATCGTTCCAAGAAAAATCGTGAAGAATGGATGAATAAAATGAAAACTACTTTAATGATTAATGAATGCATCTTTCTTTATATTAGACTATGAATAAGAATTAAAATATGGATATACAATAAGAAAAAATATGATTAAAAGATAATTACATAAATTGAAAACAGTATATCATAAAAGTAAATATAACACCTCAGAAAAAAATTTTAAGTGCAAGAGTGTGTAATGCTTATCCATATTCTAACCACGTTAAATCTATATATAATAGAATGTGTAATGACCTGGTATCAAAAACCTGTAATTATTTCAGAGAAATAGAAAAGGGCACTACCCTGATACTTTTTAATATTTAAAAAAACTCGTTATCAATGATTCTTACCCATCATCAGTCACTTTATTGTACAATGTACTGGAAACTCTAGGCACTTATGTAGACTATTGAACGAATAAAATAAAATTATTAGATATTCTGAAATTTGCAAATAAGTAATTGACAATCATAAAAAATCTTGTTTATTATAACCTATAATTACATTTCAATCTTCCATTTCGAAAATTTCTTTTTGATAGAACCGACTTGGTTTCTTTATATGTTTATCATATCTACCAATATATAGCTAAAAAAATAGATTCGATTAACCACAGATTTTATTACATTCGTTTTTTAATGCTCAATACTTTAGTATTTTTAAATATTTAAATGCTGTCAATTTTTGCGAGTTCAAAGCCCGTATCATATATTGCGAGGGTAGTTCAATAAGTCCTTAGAATGAAGTATAAAAACAATTTTTTTTGGGTAAATTTTTTTTTATTTTTCAACATAATCTCCTTGGAGCTCTATA
>NC_046660.1:102729380-102730867 GCF_010883055.1 Belonocnema kinseyi | reverse complement strand
ACCGTTGCTAAGGCAGGGACAGATGTGCCATGAACTGAGTCCAATTCATTTTTTATCTCATATGGAGTTAAACCCTTTAAATGAAAATGTTTGATTACCGCTATGAACTCGTTTTTCTTTCATTTTTCTTAACGAACAATTTTTTTTCAATTGGTTATAAAAACACGTAAACTCAGAAGATGTGGACTGTGACTGCACCATATATTTAGTCGGGAGTGGTGCTGACTGAAAACAGATGATTTAGAGCGATTCGCGCGCCATCTGTTGGTCATTCTAAGGACTTATTGAACTACCCTCGTATGAGACCGAGGCTAGAAGTACGAACGGCGGAAAGTGGAAAGAGTGGCCTAGCTAGAGGAAGACGGCTTTGTTCGTACGTATAGGCACAGTGATATTATTGTTAAAATACGTTAATAAATGAAAAAAATCTAAAGGTAACCTCGGTATACGAGCAGATAGTCAGTGCCCAAAACAAAGAATAAACTTTGTAAAAGGCTATGCTGATAGAGAAATACACCAATCATTCAAAAATAATTAAGGAGATTAATTAACAATTACGATAAGCACATTCTGCAGTCTCAAAAATATTTATTTTCTGTGATGATTATCTCTGCGTTCATCTCAGTTCATTCCAGCCATGTCAGATCTTCAATCGCAACTTGGTCTTAATTACGAAATAGCTATACGCATTAACATTAAGAGTAGACTTGGGAGTTTCATCATCAAACTCACTGCATTCAAACGACGCTTTTATTTCCTAGAAACTATTATTTTTATAAACAAATATTTAAAGTCTGGTATCTCTAAGCTGTATATTCATATAACTTGAAAGGAATCCTATCTTCAGTAAATCCGCTTATGTACTTAAACTCGGGTATGTACTATGTTTATCTTGTTGTTTGGGACTTTCATATTGGAAAATAACGTTTGAGACATTGAGCTTAATGCTTGAAGTTAAGGGTTGAGACTTGGGAGTTAATAAAGAAATTTCAGTTCATTATTGAATTTATTATCAATCGGCTAAAATTATTATGTTTTTGCAGAAAGAATTTTATAAGTAAAAAAATGCAGTACAAGTATTTTCTATAATATGTTTGATTTTAGTGGAATTAATTATGCTCGTATTAGTTTTGATTGCGTTAGCTACAGGATACTTTTTACGTAGATTTCCAGAGTGCAACGTCCAAATACACCGCCACTCCCCAGGTAGAAATTATTACTTGTGTACCGTGCAGTCACACGCGTAGTCACACAGGTGCACAGGGTATCAAAGGTCACTACTTTTAACTGCTTAATTAAATACGGTTTTACTTCAAGGTTTACGTACCTACTCGAAGGATTAGACTTCATTTACGTACATCAGGCTTTTCAGGTTAATTTAAAGATGAGCATCTACCAGGTGTATACATATGAAACCGGTATTTTTTCAAGAAAAAAACACATTTATTTCAAGAGAATGATAACAAATATTTTATTCAAAGTATGCG
>NC_046660.1:102712326-102729280 GCF_010883055.1 Belonocnema kinseyi | reverse complement strand
TCAACTCCTACATGCCCTGCCACACACATGTAACATTTATAAATATTTACAATAGTGCTAAAATATTACTATTGCACCATTTTAACACTTAAATTGTAATTAGATTATAAAAATTATTCCTAATTCCGATAAAAAAAGTTGTATCTCGGATCGTGAAAATGTAAAAAACAAAACCTTGTCAATTTGTTCAAGCCCAAATAGAGAAACACGTAGTTCGCTCTCTTAAAGCAGCTGCTCATAATTACATTATCATTATTAAAAATGTTGATAAGTTATATAAAATAATATTCTTGAATTAAAAATAGTTATATTTGTAATCAAGCTTTCATAAATTATAAACCATTTTTATATACATAGATATAGCTAACTTCAGGTTCTCAATTTTTATAGTGCTTTTTATACAAAACGCATAAATTATACTCAAAATTTCGCTTAAATTCTTACATAGATATGATATTCTACATTACTGAATACTTGTGAATAGAATACAAAATGAATATTTGAAAACCTGTACTCTAAAAATCATTAAAAATATTTTTTCAAGATGGGTTAGAGTATGAAACTGTAAAACTTATTTACTGAGATATTTGTATTGAAAAAAGTCGACTTTTTCGCTATTCTCTTAGAATCACGGCAATTTTATAGACTATTTGGCCACATAATGTGTAATATACATTTAGTAATGTATTTGCAATATGTTGCATCAATTGTATATCAGGAATCTTGACATTTAAATAATTTGTATTGACTTTAAATTACAAGAAAATATTTAAAAGTGATATATTGCTCTTTATAAGAAAAATGGAATATTTTTTGCCATGTAGGTACTAATCCGCTTGTTCCGAACTACTTTCTTGATAATTTATGTATTGAATATTAATTTTATTTTTAAATAAAGAGAATTATATCACTTTTAAATAATTTCTTGCAATTGAAAGTCAATGCAAATTATTTGAATATGAACATTCCTTATATAATATTGTTGCAACATATTGCAGATACATTCCTAAATGTATATAATACATTTTATGGTCAAGTAGTCGACAAATTTACCATGACTAACAAAATACCGATAAATTCAACTTTTTCAATTTTTAAGACTTCAAAGTCATATTGCTAAAAAACGCTTGTTATTCAACATATATTCTGCGCAGATGGAAATTTGTAATATTATAACTCTATTTACATTTATTATTTTATAGCTATCTCGTGACTATGAAGTTCAGTGAAAATTGCTGCATATTTTTCATTTCATCTTTTGACTGAGGTTTCATAACAACAGATCAACATAATAATTCATGTAAAACATAGTCAAGGTTGTTTCGAAATGAATAAATATAAAACTATAAAAAATATGACAAAAATGTCAATAAACTTCAGCATATCGCAAAAACTTAATTTCACTCTTGAGAATTCTCAGAAGGTAGTATTTGCGCATAATATGTGTCTTTTACTTGAAAAAATTAAGACTAAAACAAACTTAGTTTGATTGGGAACAGAATAACGTAGATATAGACATCATCTCCAACAGAAAGTCGCTTCCAACATAATATGATTATCAATATGACAATATGATTATTTGTTTAATTTTTTTAAATTAAATGTACAATGTGGTGAAAACTCTACGCACTGTTGTATACTATTATTAAACAAGTAAAGTAAAATTACTTAATATTAAAAAATTGTTGAAGCATTAGCTGAGAATAATGAAACATCATGCACATAATAATATAATTATATTTCAATTTCACATATGAAAAATTCTTTTTTATCTAACCGAATTATTATTACATCTAATATTCCTTTTGCAAAAAATAATATATTCTTTTAACCACAAATTTTATTGCATTGATTGTTTCGAATTAACCTTACTTTAAGCTATTTTAAGTATCTACTTTTTAAAATTAGAAACCCCTTAATATATTATTATTATTTCGAGGCTAAAAGTACGGACGCAGCGTACTTCAAATAACGGATTGAAAAAGGAAAGGGGAATATGTTCGCACGCATTAAAACGGGGATACTAATAATAAAATGCGCTATGATTTTAAAGTAATCTATAGAGTAATAAAGTAGATGGGCAGATCTATTAAGTGACAACAGGCAGAATAAGCTCTCAATAAGGTTATTATGCTAACACAGTAAAAAAAAGATCAATTTTGTTGCAGACCATTTTGCTCTATCGATCATTTGACGCTTGCACGGAGAATATTTGTGTGTTAAATTTTGCATAACATAGTTCGGTAAACGGATGACATTACGGCATTTTATTAAAATTTCATAGTCAGTCATGTAAAATGAAATAGGGTAATATTTAATATGAAAATATCACTAATTGATATAAATTTATTATAATTTAATTCGCCATGCAGTAAGAAATAATACAGCTAGATAATAATAATTACTTGATAGTTAGGTAAAATAAGATGTCGATTACCTACCAGTTAGATAAAATTATTCGAACTGTTAGTTACAGTTTCAATCAAAGAAAACAAAGTCTACCACTCTATATGTGATTTCTACATCCCAGTCATGTAAAATTTCGTGCGTCAGAAAAAAAAATTCTTGCTACAGCCTGATTCTGTGGAAGGTCATACACTTACTTCACACATCCTTACACAATGTACCTTAAACAATTACATTCAATTATAATACTCTAAGTTTAACGCGTTCTATCGGTAACGAGTAGGCCTCACGGCTAACTTAACATTTAGAATATCGAGAAAAAAATCTCGGCTAAAATTTTAAAGTACGCGTACGTCGTATCGAAATTTCCGTTCATCAAAATTTCTTATTTTAAAATTTTATCAATAAACAGGCTTATACATTTAGAGGAAGTAAATGAAAACATTAAATAATTTTTTATTACAAATTTTGTAACCATAAAACTCTAAATTATTTAATTTTCAATATTTTAAATTTGTGAAAATTTGAACAATAAAAACTTACAATTAAATTTATATAAAAGCTATTCAATTAAATTAGGTTAGCATTTAATGAATAAAAGCAAACATATAAAACTAATCCATATATTTGAATATTCTCTGAAGTCCTACAATATTAAGCGAAACTTAAAAAAGCTAAAGTTTCTACGGGGGACTTGGCTTTAAACTTCATCCCTGACAATGTAGACGTCCCTAGCGATTCTCATTTTATCGTAATGTTGTGTAATTCCTCTCACAATAAAAGTGAAAATCTCTAAAAAATTCTGCAATCTATACTTTCTTTTAATTGAATTGTTAATTTCACATGAAAATAAACTTTATATCATTCTTTTAGTAAAAATTTACATGACTGTGCGTTATTTTATGATATACTGGTATGAAAAAAATACGATTTTATATCAATTATTGCATGTAAGAATTTTCACTTTTGGACTTGAGATTTTACATAACTCTTTTGTAATATTTATACTTCTGTTTTGTATTGAATCTTAAAGTAATTGTAAACTTTATCTAAATGCAGTGGTGTCCTCCATTTACCGACCTAATTGGGTACATTTTAATGAACAAATTTTCTCCGTGTGTGATTATAATGATCTGTACATTCGGATCAATTTGATCTTATTTTTTGTTTCCTTGTCAGACTAAACGAAATGGCCGTTAATTCTTGGCACCGGTGACGTAACGACATAACCTAAAAATTGTATCCAACCGCACGAAAGTGGAAACTAAACTTAATAGGTAATATCTAATATCAGATTTCGTTGTTTTTTAACTTTTCAAGTACACTGCACGATCAGAAACCATACAAAGCTTGCACATGAGCTAAAATGCTCTCTGTCCCGATCTTCTCTCTGTCCCGATTTCTCTTATGAAAAATAATTTTAATATCATTACACAAAAATCATTTCCGGAAAAACACCATGAATTTTGCATTTGATTAAAAATTTTTGTTTGTAAAATTGTGAATCTTAGGTTAAATTTTTGTAATATGTTTACAGGCCCGCGAATCACATCAATCCTATTACCTCAATTTCCGTTTATTTCAGCATAATCAATTACTTATCAACAAAAACAAAAAAATGCAAACAAAATTTGTTTTGAAACTATTCCTCTTTTTTAATAATTTGTTATTAAAAGTTTAACTCCATTTTTTTGTTTCCCATCAAAAAAATTTCAAATCTATTGTATTGTTTATGATGTCCCTTGCAATCTTGGGAAACACAGAAAAGAAAGTTACAAAAAGGATTAAAAACAAAATATAAAAATTGCAAACATAGTTCAGACATTATTTTAATTATTTAGACAAAAAACACTGGAAACTTTAATATCTCTTTTCTTTTCACAAAAATTAATAAAGTTGGGGCTTAATATGCCCCAACCAAAACCGCTTGCAAAAGAGTACGTGTTGAAGAAATTTTCATTAACTTCTTAGAGAAATACAGTATTTTAAGAATTTCATCAAATTATTATGTTTTGTTTTTCGCCAATTTAAAAAGATAAATTCATACGAGAAAGAACAATCATATTGACATAATAATTATAGTAAGTAAAGGTTTTCTGAAGTATATGCCATATATCAAAATGTATGCATAATCTTATTATCAACCATCTATGTAAATGTATATTTTTAAATTAAAAAAATAATAATTTGATGAAATTCTTAAAATACTGTACTTCTCTAGGAGGTCAGTGAAAATTTCGCTAAATCGTGCTCTTTTGAAGTAGTTGTGTTATGGGTGTATTGATTTGCTCTTAAAGAGTGAGTCCTTCGTACATGACAGGGGTAAAAACTATGTAAAAAAATCGCCTCGTTCAATTCTCTCTCACTCTTTCTCCTTTCCGATCGCTCTCTTTAACAAGTATCTTTTTCAAAAATCTGACAACTTCTGACACTTTTTCTGTCTAAACTCAATGCTAGTATACGTCGTGACCTTATACAATGAACGCAATTTAAATAATTCTTAAATTATATTTGCAATTTCTATATATTTTTAAAATAATTACTGTAACTTTCCTTTCTGAGATAAACAAGAGTGCAGAGGACATTAACAATACGAAGGCTTTGGAATTTTTCGATACTCAACAAATAAAAGAATTTAACCTTTTTATAAGAAATTATTAAAAAAGAGGAGTATTTGGCACACAACTTTTGTTTAAAATTCGTTGTTCTTGTTGATAAGTATTTGATTTTACTGAAATGAACAGAAACTTAGGTAATAAGATTTAAGCGATTGGAAGACCTGTGAAAAATATAACAGAATTTTACCTAATTATTTAAAAACTAAGATCGACAATTAAAAAAAAGTCTTGTTGTTCAAATCCAAAATTCGTTGAATTTTTCCGAAAATGATTTTTATGTAATGATAATAAAATTCTTTATCACGCGTTACTAATGGGTTAGTATAATTTTCTTGTTCTTTACAGGACAATCAATTTCTCACTAAAGAAATAGATTATATTAGAATTAATCAAATTTTAATCAACATCCATCGAAATATTTTCTTTTTGTGTAAATAAAATTTTCATACTTTAGTTTATCCTATGAATAATCCCTTCATAATTTTACATTCCCTATCCCCCATGGCGTCATCATTCCTTTTTTCTTCTTCCTAAATACCTTCTTTTGCACACAAACTTTCACTTTCTCGTTTAGATCCTCCTATATCTTGTCCACCGACTCCCCCTTAAAACTTACGTTGCCCAACTGCCCCTGATACTTCTCTATTGCCTCTATTGTCGATGACACCCTCTCCCCTAACGACTCTTCTTCCCCACCATGCTTTTTGCCAGCCTCCCCCTGTACCCAAGAACTTAATGTCTGGTAGTCTGATTTCATCCACCCTTCCACTGCGAATTTCTTTATCTCCTTCCAGCCTTTATTTATTTTATCCTTTCATTTTCTTTCAAAGCTCTCCGTTTCCCGGTACAGGTCCCCTTCCTTTACCAATTCTCGCATAAAAATCCCCTCTCCCAGTACCACCATATCCTCATATCTCTCTTATATTAAGTTTTCCGCCCTTTCTTTAATCCTTTCCATCCCATCCTTATTACACACAGTCACAAATTTATACGTTACCCCTTCTATCTTTAACGTCCTCATTTGCACACCCTCCTCCTCCGCCTCTCCATGAACTTCTTTTTCTAATCGATTCCTAACCCCTGTTATAATTCCCCCACTAGCCCTTCCTTTCCTCTTTACTCTGACTACCTCCTGCATCCTCCATCTATACCCCCTTGGCAACTTTCGTTGTACTCTATCCCATTCCTTTCTCTCTACCCACGTCTCTACCAGTCCAATCACATCAAATTCCTAAATATGCCTCAAGAAATCCTCATATTCCTCCTTTACCGTTACTACATTCCAATAAAGAACCTTTAATACTAGCACCACCTTGCTTTACTCCAACCCCCTGATTCAATTGAAAGAAGTTCCCCTGCACTTCCTTCAACACCTCCTTTTCCTCGTCTCATATCCACATTTTCTCGTACATTTTTATTTTCCGATGCTCTACCTTCGCCGCTCTCCCTTCACTTACCTCCTTCCTAGCCCTGTCATTTAGCATTATCTGCACATCCCTTTCCTTTCTCGTCAAATCTTAATCGGTGAAAACCTTCTTGTCCTTTATCCTCTTTTTGTTACGCATAACCCCCAATTTTTCTTCCCAGCTCTCCAATTACACCACCGCTACTTCATTCTCCTTTCTTCCCTCCATCTTAGCTTTCTCTACCTTGCCTTTTATCCACCCTATGCTCTGTATCAGCGCTTAAACCACTTCTTTCTCTATTCGCTCTCTTCTTATTTTCATTCATACGCTCTTCCACTTTCTCTTATATCATGATATCCACCCTACCCAAATACTTTGCTTCTCGTCCTTCCCCTGTAAACTGCTTCCATTCCTAACCTGCTCTCCACGCTCTCCAGCCTTTTTTCCACCCTTTGCTTCCACACTATAATATCTTCTTGCATGTTCTTCATTTTATCATCTTTTTCCTTCCTCACCGACGCCAACTCCCTCTGCAATCCTTATACTTTCCCACTCAGCTCTTTCACATCCTTTTCCCATCTCTTGTCTATTACTCTCAGGTCCTCCCTCATACTTTCCATCTGCTCCATAGCCCCCCTGGCGTCCTCTCTCAAACCTCTGATCTCGCCTATCAGCACCCCGAGAGCCTCATCCTCCTTTTGCTCCTTTGTTTTTTAGGAAGGGTGGGGGGTGTTACATACGTGTTCCTACGATTTCTTGAAAGGGACTCTCTAGCGTACTTTTCTCGGGATTCTCTTTGATTTCCCTTTTTCTCTTCAAGAGATCCTTCCCCTTACTTGCACTGGACGCTCTCCCCCTTACCATCTCACTTTCTTGGCTCCGATTCTTTCCCCTATCTGACGCGCCACTCGACACCGGACAACACACAGCTGGCTGTCGTGTCCTTCTCAAGATTTTCTACTTGTTTAATTCCCTTCCGGCACTGGCAGTACTTTCGCTGCCCACAACCCGCTCTTCAGTCAGTAACTGTAACATATCCTTACATACAAGAACGTACTGGAGCCAACAGATGTCTCTTCAGGCTGCTGTCATTAACAGCCCTCAAATTTTCGTTTTTTTCGCACTATTTCACCCCTTACATCCCCTGCAGGTACCCTTTTCTCACCTCTAAAATCCCTCAACAGTACGAGACCACCCTTGTCCACCATGAAGGCCTAAACTCCTGACCACAAAACTACTCCGCACCCTTGCAAACCTAACCACACTTACCCTATTTAGCTAAATCCCACCCTACTACTGTAATGTAAATTAATGTTTTACGAAGCAATTCACCCCTCACAGCCGTACTCACCTCATAGACTTTCACACTCCACTCACACCTTCCATACAAACTCCGTAAAAACTTCTCACCTCTTGGGTTTAGGGTGATGTGTAAGAAGAAGGAACAGGAAAAGGAAAAAGAGCTGGAAGAGGAGTTGAGAAGTGTTAAGACAGAAGAGGACATGTAGAAGATAATTCATAGATTTAGGAAATGTAGGGTGGGGACTAATAAGAAAATAGGGAGCGATCAATAGAGGAAATTTTTTAAGGATTTATTTTAGGGGTCCGGTACACGGAAGAGAGATGAGGGAATTAGAAGAACGAGGAAGGCAGATAGAGAGGAGCTGAATGACGAGGGCATAGAGTAGCAGATGAGGAAGTTGAAAAAATCTAAGATAGCAGGACTGGACGGAGTAGAGAACGAAGCGTGGCTGTTTGGCACACAAGAGGTACGCGTAAGGGGCCCGCTGAGCCCAGCGCTTTTTGCAATTTCGATCGCGGATATGGAAAGTAAGCTAGCGGCAGGAGTGGTAGGAGGAGTCAGGATATGGTCACTTGCGTATGCATATGACATAGTGCTGCTAGCAAAGAGCGAATAAACTTTAAAGGAGATGATGAAAAGGTTTAGAAGATACATGGACAAAAACAGGTTAGAGTTAAATCCGGACGATTTGAAGGTTATGGTGTTCAGAAAAGGAAGTGACAGAGATAAGGGAAGGCAGTGGAAGTGGAAGGGTAAAGCTGTACAGGAGGTGAAAGAATTTGTGTACCTGGGCTTCCGGTTTCGAAGGAATGGGGAGTGGATCGTCATATAAAAAAGAGGGTGAGGAGGGCAAAGGTAGTTAATGAGGCAGGTGTGGGGCTGGGGAAGAGGTTTTTTTAAAGATGGTTTTGTAAGGAGAATAAAATTGTTTGATTCCTTTGTGAAGAGTGTATTATTTTACGGAGTGGAGGTGTGGGGTGGAAGATAAGTGAGGAGGTAAATATGATCCAGGCGAGGTATGTAAAGTGGATACTGGAGTTGGCAAGGAATACACCGAACCATATAGTCAGGCGGGAGATGCGGTTCCATGGAGGATTTTGATAGGTTCTGGCTTTCTAGAGACAAGAGAATGTGTGTATTTTGCGGGAAGCAGAATTCAAAAAATGAGCACTGGTTGGAGGAGTGTGAAGAGGTGGAAAGTTGTAGGAAAAGAATGGAGGTATTGTTGCATGAAAGGGAGGAAAAAAGGGCAGTAGCATGGGTGAAGGGGGTGTTGGCTAAGATGGGTAAGAAGAGAAGAAAGGAGGAAGAGGAATGTAGAAGGAAAGATTGTAAATAGCAGAGGAAGTAGAAGTAAGAGAATTGTAAATATTTTAAATAGTAGATAAGTATTAGGTGTTAGTCAAGGAGGCAGAGGCGGACAATGCACGGCATAGTGAGAAAATAGCGACATGCGTGCGAGGCGAGGCGAGGTGCAGCGAAGAATGTTAGGCTAAAGAATCGAGCGGATTAGTTATAAGGTGTGGATGGATGTTAATTTTGAAGAGATAGTTGTAAGAAAATTCTTTTAAAACATGAAAGTGTAAGCAAGTCCATTTTTTAAGGCCAATAGGCCGAAAAATAAACGTTTATCTATCAGTAATCCCTGATCGGAAGTTCTTAATTGGCCTCGAGAGATGTTGGTACCCTAGTAGTATAAAAAGGGCGAAGAATGGTAAAAATAAGAGGTATTTTTGATTGACTTATTTCCCTTCTGGAAATTTGTTTTTCAATGGTTAGTATTTTTCATGCTTATTTTGCATAAAATTATTCCTGATAAAATAAATTACTTTTCAATCCGTGAATGTTTTTTTTCAAGCCTTGTATACATTTTAGGCGACACAAAGTGCTTTAAGTATCTTTCTATGTAATATATTTCAACTTTTTTGACTCTATTCATTTAGAAATAATCGTATTCTCAATAAATATTAATCATGAATCATTGTTATTACACATTTAGATGCAGCTTTCTCTTGCGAATACAACGATAACAAAAACTCATTTTTTAACAGAATGTCGCTTATTTATCTTTTTAGTTTGGACGGCAGTATTGATTTTATTATCATTAGGTTTTTCTGAGAATAGTTCTAAATAAAAATACCATTAAGGATCATCTTCGAGTCAAACGTGATGGCCGGCTTTCGCCCTTTTTTATTTATTTTCTTAGTTTTTTTCTTTTTAATATTTATATGGTCTACGTCACGTTTATTGTGTTTCTGTAGAATTTTTAAACTCTGATTGTATTTTTTGATTTTGCAGCTTATACCAGACTTAGTAAATGTTGTTTCTTTAACTGACTAGGGTTCAAACAGTGATCGAAACGTCTCAATAATAATTATCGTGCCACTTCTTCTTTACTGACTCTCATTTTCATGACTTGCTTCGCTAATTAAGGACTTCTCAAAACAGATTTTTTTTCTGCAATTTCAAACTTCAAAATGTTCAAAAGCAGCTTTATTATCTGTTTTCAATTAAAGCTCACGCAATCTTGATACTTAATCAATACTATAGGATCTAGTTTTGAACCTAGCACACTGCAATTCAATCCTACCAACGTTTTATTTTTAGCATATATGTGTGAAATCTTATTTTAACGGGTTTTGTAGGTAAATTGAATATGAATCTCAAATAACGAATTTTCTTGAAAATTTATAAAATTTAGGTTGTTTTAATCTTTAATAGCTGTACTGAACCAGCCATTTCGAATTAAACAATTTTGAACGTGGAGTCGTATTAATTTGTCCAAAAAACCATATATACAAAGTTTAAAAAATTGATCGAGCTTACGATTTTTCTATTTTGAGTCACTACACTGGACCAGACAATTTTGATTAAAGCACCGTGATTGAGAGAAATCGAAGTCTATTTTTATCTTTCCTCCAGAGCACATATCTTTCAACACAGCATGCCGTTTAAGGGGTTAAGATTTCACACAGGGTTCGAATGTACGTTCTGACTAATCAGATCTATCATTAAAGAAAAAGGCGTCGATAAATGAATCTTATGTTCAATATTAATTTGAAGATTTATTCAAAATCCATAGTCCTTGATAAGGCACTCTTGTATTCGTCCATTAAAATCATTTGTCCAGTCAATATTGTTCCTTAAGTTTGGCCGCATTTTATCATTTACGCTATCCACAGAAGTTTTGAAAAATTATTCGTTTCCTGTTAATTCTGTTGATTTAAATAAGCCCTATTGGTTCAGCAGCGTAGGGGCACATAATCGGCTACTATAGTAAGAATTTGACACGAGAATCTTGATCATTTTTATTATTACGCAATAAAAAACCGTGGCCTTCCCAAAACGCTATGTTCTTTGTATACAAAAATTTTTATCTTCATCAGGATTTTAACA
Organism: Belonocnema kinseyi; assembly: GCF_010883055.1. Classification (NCBI taxonomy): domain Eukaryota; kingdom Metazoa; phylum Arthropoda; class Insecta; order Hymenoptera; family Cynipidae; genus Belonocnema; species Belonocnema kinseyi. The sequence goes on along the minus strand of NC_046660.1, from coordinate 102,718,151 downwards.
TTAAAAAAAAAAAACATTGCAAAAGAGTGACTTTTTCACAGCCAAAATCAAGCACACTGGTAAATGAGGGCATACGTATTGATAAATTAACAGCTTTTCCGTTATATGATTTATAGAAAATTTAAGCTAATACTATAAACCATGTGTTTCTGTTAAATTATTTGATAATAACCTCTTTATTATATGAAGGGGCACACTGCATAAGGGCGTCAGTGCCAAAAACACGAATGTTACAGGAGAACTCAAAAACTGTCTGTCACGCTGATAATTTTGTACTAAAAAGTGCAAAAGCGTTTCGTGATGCTGTTTGGCTTTATTGAACCATGAAACGAACATCCTGGAAGAAGCATCCTTCTCCGATAGAACCTTTGCCAATGGACATCGTGTCCCTATAAAATCTGATTTTCATACATGAAAGGTTGCGTAACTGTTTTATTTTTTAACTTAAAAGAAGGAAGTACTTTTCAGATATTAGTTAGCTCTATTGAATCGCAAAAACAGCACTTTGAAAAAGATAACCATGTGCGAGAAAGCCTTGGTCAAATACCGGCGCTCACCAGAAAGCTTCAATTTCGACACATGCAAAGTCGCGTGATTGTTTAATTTGTTAGTTTAAGCGGAAAAGATAAAATTAATTTTGAGCTATTGGTTAGCCCAGAATCGACACTTGCTGTGAAAATTGATGACGCTGTGGTGAAACCACATTATGAAGCATGACACGCCAGGAAGCATCGTGGCCCTTACGCCTGTATGCACTGACTTTTATTCCCAGACCTACTTTCGGGTGAAATTTGACCAAAATCTTCTACAGGAAGAAGAATTAAGCAGGGAAAGTAGTTTAAGCTAATAAACTGATTTTAGAAAATTTGGCACTTACGCCTGTATGCAACGTGGACCTTCAATATATTCTTCGGGAAATAACTGACGTTTGGCCGAAAATAAATTCGTGGCCAAACTCTTGTTTCCTTACCCTAATATTGCAATCAAGCTTTTATAAATTACACAACATTTGTGTATCCATAAATAGAGAAAACTTCATGATCGTCACTTTTAAATTTTGTTGTTGTTCATACAGAATGGGGAAAATATACCTAACATTATAGATATGAGATTATATTACTAGATATTTAACAAGAGAATGCAGAAAGACTGTCATTGTGATGACCAGAGTTCCAAAAAGGATCTTCATTATTCTAACTACTGGTTATTTATGAAGAGACTACTAAATGAGTATTGTATACAAAGTTTTTCACTATATATTTACCTATCTATTCACTATATTCGTTACACATCCAACTTCATTCTATGTTCTAGTCGCATTAGTGAATATACATACCAACACCACCAGGATTGAGAAAAGTAGATTATAGTGTTGATGACCTTGGTACACTTTATTTTGTACAAAATTTTTAAATGTAATGTTATTGGGTCAATACGAAATAAAATATATAACTAACAGATTTTTAAGCAGATTCAAAAAGCTTTGCGATAACGGCAAGCATTTCAAACAAGTATATTTCCTTTCTATAGTTTTTTTCTTATGAATTCTTATGAAAAAATAGCTTAAAATTTCTAGTTTATAAACTTCATTGGATATAGTGGACATTTCAGGATATTTTGAGATATTAATTAAAATAAAGATGTAATTTAAAACTTGAGGAGTCAGAGTTCAGAACCTAACTCCCACTTGAACCAAATTCAGAGTTTCTCATTTGTATTTCTGTTCATTCTGTTAGGTTCTGAATTCAAACTCCTTAAATTTTGCAATTATATATTTATTTGAACTAATATTTTGAAAAATCATAAAATGTTCATCACGACCACCGTAATAAATTTTGTCAATTTTTTTTTTGGATTCTTTAGTGACGAACTTTATTTGCTTTGATTTTGACACAATAACATTTTATTGAAAAAGGCTCTATACATCTAATCGCAGCAACTATCATCCACCATATTTCAGTAAACATGAAATATGGTGACTTATTGTTATCCAAAACATGTTCTTATTTTGTTTTTGGCTTGTAAATGGCGTTCATAGTCCATACTATCGTTATCTTCTTTATCTTTCTAAATAATTTGAAAACTTTCTGTTTACAGAAAAAAGTCAGAAAGATAAACTTTTTATGTTTCCTTCCTTTACACACTCTTATAAAGTATGCGAAAGGACAATCCAATTGGATTAGTCCTTTAAATGATAACATGTTAACAGACCACAACGAACCTGCAAAAGTAATTTTTCACATAAAACCAATACCTTTTCATTATGATGAGAATGTAATAGTTTTCTACTTCTTCTTCCACGCTGTTACTTTACGTACACAGAAAATCGCCGATCCTCCAGAGTACACCAAATTCGATGTTTAATTGAGTTAGAACAAATTGAAGTCACGCAGATTCATCGCGAGAATCTAGCGAGAATTCATTATTTAAAGACTGTTTTTATCATTAAGAGCAACGTGAAGTGTTGTCTTCAAACTGCCAGTCACCTGTCAAGATGATTTTTTCGGGCGTTATTTGGGTAAAATACGTAAGGTGCTACAAAAGTTTTGCAATACGCGAAACATATTTGAAGAAGAGTGATGATCCTTGCTTCATTAAAAAGAGCATCAAAAATTAGATAGGAAGAGGAAACCTGTTGACTCAGGTCTCAGTACAGTCTAAGCACGCAGCCCGGAACGATTGAGAAATGGCATCTTGGACAAAGAAAGAATATCGTGCGCTAATTCGATACAACTTTTCTCGCAGTTTAAGTGTAGACCAAAGTTTTGAGGAAATGTCTTCAGTATTAGGTAAGGATTGTCCGCATCGCACAACAATTTTCCGATAACACAAGCAGTTCGAGAGGGGAAATTTCGGTCTCGCGGACAACTTGCGCTCAGGTCGAGCGCCGGAAGTGGTGACATCGGAAAAGATTGCGTCTGTGAATAATCTACTGAATGATAATGGAAGAATCACGTAACGGCAGATATAGAAAATGTTACACATTAGTGCACCGGCAGTCCATCGAATTATGCGTGAACATTTGGATATTAGGAAGGTCTGTACTCTATGGGTACCACATGCTTTGACCGAGGAGCAAATGGCAACGAGAGTAAAGTGATGCCAAAAAATGCTAAAAAGATTTGCATCGGGATCTTCTCTGAATGTAAATAGTATTATAACAGGCGACGAAACCTGGCTGTATTATTACGACGTTCAAACAATATCACAAAACAAGATCTGCCTGTTTGAGGATGAGGATGCTCCAGTGGAGGTCCGAAAGTCTCGATCTGTAAACAATAGAATGATTGCAGTATTCTTTGGGAAACGCGGCTTTGTGGATAGGGTCGTACTGGAAAGCCAGCGTAGAGTCACCTCTTCCTGGTTGACTCAAGTATGTTGACCCCAAATTATAAACCAACTGAAAAACATCTGCCCGAAATCTCGACTCAGAACCTGGCTATTCCACAATGAGAATGCACCGATTCACAGAGCGAAGGTCACAGTAGTTTTTTTGGTCAAATCTGGACTGACTATTCTAGATCACCTTCCTTACAGTCCAGATCTTGCTCCCTGTGACTTTGGTTCGTTTCCGGAAGTAAAAAAAAAACTAAAAAGACGTCGATTTACTAACCAAACTGACCTTTTCACGGCGTGGGACCAAGCGTGTGCAGATCTTCCAGAAGAAAAGTGGCAGGGTTGGTTCGATGACTGGTTTCGACGTGTGGCGAGCGAGCCTATTATTTACATCTGTTGACATCTGTGATCTTCAAAAAAATGTTTAAAAAACCGGCAAAAATCACGGAAGATGATGTTCCAGGAGCAAAATTAGTGCACAGATCGGTGGAAGAGCACAGTGTTAAACAGCTTAAACGATGTCTGAAATATAGGAAACGATCTTTATGGTTGTATGTACAAAAATCAATCTCTGATTAAATTTTTTGTAAAAGAGCTATATTTAAATGAAATAATTATTTCTATGCTAAATTAATTTCAATTTTTTTCGCCATAATCATGCGGAGATAATTAATGTCAAAGATGACTACTTTACCATGTAGTTCATGAGCAGTGCATAGGAACTCTTCACATTTTAATTTATAGTAATTAAATGCACTGAGAGAGAAATTAAAAAATTTTCGTTATTAGTGCTGCTTGAACATACAAATTTAAAAAAAAAATATCAAGTTTTTCCACCATGTAGTTTCATCGATAATTCAATGAAAAACACTGAAATTTTAGTCACTTTCAAATTGATAAACATAACAGTATCACATAGCAGCAACACTGTTCCTTCTCTCCAGCTTATCTGCTCTACCAAACTATTCAAACGCACATGACAGTTGATCAGCCATGGTTAGGTTTAAATTGCAACGTTGCACGATCTACGAATCTGCCGCTGGCATAGTAGTGGTAACAGTACGTATATACACATTCTAAGAATTCTATGCCAGTCGCGCACTGAAATCTTCCCCATGCGGGTTCGTGAAGTTTTTTCAGTGTAGTATGGCCTGACGGCACACCACGGAACTCTATATTTGTACGGGGATGGGATTTACATACAACCTTAAAAGGAAAAAAAAGTGATTCAGTAGAAAGGTTAGTTGAGGTTTTGTTTGGCAGGTACTAATATTTTCTTTCTTTGCTAACATTTACTTACATATTAAATGAAGCATTGTTATCGGGGTTTCGAACCTCCTAAATATTTTGATAAAAACAAAATCTATTTAATAATTTCACTTGAGCAAGCAAAACTATTATATTTATGTATTTATAACCAGTTTATATGAAAGAAGGAAAATTTATTAGTACATTCCTTATACCAGGAAATCACTAACAAATTACTTTTTATTGGCTAAACTTGAAAAAGAGAAGTGGAAGATGTAATATTGTGTTATTTTATACGTGTATGAACATTAAATATTTACTCAAAAAAAGTTCTGAACTGCAAATCTTGAATAAAAGAAAATATTTATGCCTGCCATAAAAAACATCAACTAACCTTTCTACTAAATCACGTTTTTTTACTATTAATCGTCGTTTTCTACATTTAAGCCATCGTTTCAACTGCTCAATACTGTGCTTTTCTACTGATTCGTGCACTAATTCTGCTCCTGGAACATCATCTTCGGTGAGTTTCGCCGAATTTTTTAGCATTTTTTAGAAAATGACAGTTGCTAATATATGTAAATAATGGCCTTGGTCGCCGCACTCTTTGCACTTTTTTCGCCGTTTGTTTTTCTAAAGAGACTTAAAAATGTTCTACCTTTAAAATTTCTGTTATTTACAAATTTATTTTTTGTCTTTCTTTTTACTAACAATATTTTCCATACATTTCGACACAAAACTGTTCAATAAATACGGAAATGACGTAAAATTCCGGCACGTGCGCACTCCCGAACTCTAGGATAAAAAGGTCTATTGTACATGTAGATGGTCATGACTTTTTCTATACATCCCGGCTTTAGTTTGAATGTCGACGGCCATGACTAACCTAATATTTGAAAGTAGCATTAGGAAGTTATAATTTTATTATAAGTGACTAGTACGCGCTGATCAATGAAAGAAAGGTGAAAATTAGGTAAATATTATTCCAATCCGTTTGCTTATTAACAATGATTTAGTCTAATATTTTAAGTCGAATAATTAATTTAACAGTTGTTTAGGTGACTGAGAGCGCGGTTCAGCACTCCACAACTCTTAACATGAGCCAAAATTCAGTCTCCCAAAGATACATTCCTCTAGATCAGTGATCCCAGATCTGAAACGAGATGCGGTCCAATACTATGACAGGGCTATGTCCGTGTGAATATAGTAGGAGACGCTGTACATGACTGAATTGCGCGCGC
>NC_046660.1:102709845-102712226 GCF_010883055.1 Belonocnema kinseyi | reverse complement strand
ACTACTCTATTCATTTGGAGTAGTTCCATGGACGAAGAACGAGCTCAGATCTCTTGATATCGGGACAAGAAAGGTTATGCATATGAACAAAAGCATGCATCTCAAGTCTTCCGTTCCCCGACTGTACATCTCACGCCGTCAAGGGGTCGCGGAATATTGAGTCTTGAATGTCTTCACAACAGGATTATTCTAGGTACAGCAGATAGGGTTGCAAATGGAAGAGACCCTCTTCTTAAAATGGTACCGTCGCCAGATTTTGAGCCAAGACATTCCCGATGATAGCTGCAGGGCGTTCCATGAACACCCCGAGCATTTAGTTCACATACTATCTTGTTGTCCAACTCACGCGGGAACGACCTACATTCAAAGGCACAATGCGGTACTAAGAGTGCTATGTTACCATCTCTGTCACTCTCATGGCATTAACCTTAATATCACTTCTCTAAATGCTCCTAGGGAAATCGAGTCAATTGTCGAGAATGGAAAGTGCCGCATATACTGGAACTTTATATTCTCGACAATTGTTTCTGTTGCTCACTCGAGGCCTGACATGGTTCTTCTTGACTTCGAGAAGCGAACCATGTTTGTTATCGAATTTTCGGCACCAGCTGACAAAAAAATCATAGCCAAGGAGAATGAAAAGAAAAAGAGGTATCGAGACCTTATAAGGGAGTTGCAACGATTGTACTCGGAATATTCTGTTAAACTGACCGTCCTTATCATCGGCGCTCTTGGAGGTGCCAAGCTTTCACTTGCTAATAGCCTAAAAAGCATCCCTGCGTGTCAACAATATGCTGGAACACTTGCGGGAAAAATGCAGAAGGCGGTTGTCCTTAAGTCGCTCCGTGTTCTTAGGGTGCACAAGGCTTTTGCTGGATCGTCGTATTGATTCCTTTACAGACTGTAACCACCTATCTCATGGTTGTGAGACGTGGTTATGGCTGAAATATTACCGCGATTTCGCTGGAAGCGGGTGCAATTTTTCAGATTAGCACCCGCTCCCGGTGAAATCCTGCGGTGGACCTTATGACAAATTTTTAATTATATATATAATCCTAACTCTCTGAATCAGACAAGTCAAATATAACTGCAAATACGTATTATTAAATTATGCATTATTAAAAAATTATATAAATGTATTTTACATAGCGGGGGAAAGAATGGTCCTTGTCCAGTTTTTCATTTTATATATGTATTTTTTCATACGCAAAAATTTGTGAAAAATTTTTCGTTGAAATTAAAGAATATATGAAAATATGAGAATGACAGCTGCGTAAGTACGACGAATAAAACCATTGCTATAACATGCCATAAGTAAATTCTTATTTATCATAGGTGCTGCATCGCAATCTAATCTTCCATTCAATATCAAAATGATCCAATTTCGAGAATGAACAAAATTTACTAAGCCCAACTTCAGGATCCTAGTGACTGACAGTCGTATTTTCTCAAACATCTCACCAAAAACAAATTGAACTCTCACATAATTTGTATACTACATCTAAATTAATTCAATTAAATGCGCAGCAATTTTTCCGTAAATTTCTTTGATCCAACTTCTAGATCAAAGTAATAGCCCAGGATTTTCCGTGATATATACAATAATTAATTACATTGCATGCATATCTCTATTTAGGTTTGCCCAAATGACATTAGTAACATCCTAACATTAATGAGAATGTCGACTAATTCTTTCGTGCTGCTCAAGTATTACGTAACGCACTCGATGGGTAAAGGGGAGGGGGCACCAAAGTCGATATTACGTAACGCTCTCTCCATGATCTCAATATACATGTTATATCTACAAAAAGTGGGTTCAAGTTGGTAAATAATATTAATGTTTCCATTGCTTCTTATTTTTTCAAGAAATCATATTATTATCACATATATACGTATATATCTATAGTAAACCAAATCATACTCCGACGACTTCCAGACCACTGAAAACTTTTATGAAATTAATTTCCGCAAATTAATTTGATCAGACAGTTGGTTTCTACAAGACGTAAAGGAAAATGAGAAAATATTCCATTCCTTATAGTCTTTTCACATTTATTGAATCACTTTTCTCTAACTAACTTTGGGAAAGTTAACTAATTTATATCCTGCAGATTATGAATATATGACTTTACTGTACCGCGACGAGCGGTAAACAGAAGAACGCTGGTTTTGAATTTTTTTGCAACTCAAATTTCATTGCTTTTATAATGAGAATTACAGAGAATTTTCAGTCTCATATTTATTCCTATGAACGTAGTTGCACATCTGTGCATCTAGAGCAGTGATCCCAGATCTGAAACGAGATGCGGTCCAATACTATCACAGGTCTATGTCCGTGTGAATACAGTAGGAGACGCTGTAAATGACTGTGTTGCGCGCGC
>NC_046660.1:102706318-102709745 GCF_010883055.1 Belonocnema kinseyi | reverse complement strand
ACAAAGATTAGCTTTTTCAGTCAGAATTACTCTTTTTTTAGGACAAGTACACACTCGACACACATAGAAACTTGTCTTCAAGACATAAATTGAGGTCTGGCTTGATTGGGGTAATTCAATTCAACACCAAGTCAAAGAATTTTTACTCGGGAATGAATAGAAATAAAATGGAAAAGTTCGAAATTTTTTAGAATTCTTATGCCAAGATTAGTAGTACTGCCAGACCTTGCAATCCGAATTTTTTAACGCGAAGTGGTAATTAGTTAATACCGTTTGATAGAACGTTTACAGTACCAAATTTTATCATTCTGACTAAGGGTAAATCATTTATTGTATTTAAAAACACTCTATGGCCAAATGAAGTTATTATATATACAGATTGGTTGATTTGTTTAACGTTTCAAAGATCAGAAAGTCTCAATTTTTAAAATAAACACATATTAGAAGTGTAAAATGTATTTGTTTCGAAAAAATGAATCTTTTGTACCATACAAAAACCTTTCATTATATACGAACTATCAACAGTAAATAATTAACAATCCTATTTTCCATCCCCTCAGATTCCTTTTACAATCTATAATTCCGTTTTCTATCTCTTCAGACTGCGCTTAGAATATAAAATCCCTTCTCCTAATCCCCTAAATTCAAGAATTTTTTAAAAGAATTATGTATCCGGTAATTTTCTGTAACATAAAAACCATTATAAAATCTTGGAGCATAATAATATCTAACCGACTCTTCTTAAAGCCTAATTTCTTTACAACTATTTATACTAACATCAACAAAGAATACAAAAGAATCATCTAAGAGTAAGCACGGTGTTTGTGAAATTATCATTATAGATACACCAATCATGAAGGCGACTGAACTACTTTTCAGCGGTTTTTTTTTCATTTTATATCATTTATGACGAACAAAGCTGGAGTTATAAAAAATTTGCTTATAATTTCATGGCGCATGGAAATTTGGTGAACAATGTTTCTAAACTTAAACTTTGAAAACCACGTTATCCTAATTGAATTTGTTTCTTTTTGATGGTCTTGACGAGTTCTGCTTCTTGTTAATATCACGTTTCGAGTTTTAAGGAATCGGGTTTTCCGACCCATCCTAGAGTATTCTGATTAATTTTCTAGAATGTTTAAAAATATTCTCCGACATTAGAGTGTTCTGAAATGTTTCGGGTAAGTATATTGTCCGATTATTTTGCAGAATTCGATTTAATACGACGCAGTATAATATCAGAATAATAGATTGCATATATGAAATGTCCATGGAATCTTTCAGCATGGGGATCTACTGTAATTCTGATGACTCTGCTGATTGTATGAGAATTCGACCGTTCGCCTACTTGTGAGAAGGATGTTGATAAAGATGTACCTGATTAAATATCTAATCAATGTATCCGAGATGTGAGTAACGCATCAGTAATCAACTTTGATCTCCAAAAATCCATTTATACCTTTCGAAACCTTTGACACGAACTGTAATAAGGTAGCGCCTGAGTGACTTCATTCATGATCGTGTACTTGTCTGCCTGGTTGCGCAGTATGCTAATATAATGCGGCTTTCAGCGAAATACCACGTCCTGTGATTGTATGGCAATATAATGATAGTCGAAATATCGCGATTACGTCACGTATCACACAATGCTTTAATTTTTTATATCCTTATGTGAATATTTATATTCCATCTCCTTAAAATATACCTTTCACCATTCATTTACATAAATAGATGTTTACAAACGAGACTACAATGTTTTCCGCCCATCTTCATAAATCGAAAGATGTCAATAATTATAGTTATAGTGCAGCGACACTCGGTTACTATCCTTGATATAAAAAGAAGATAGTAAGGTATATAGTACAATAATGGTATGTACTTCCGAGGTTCAGTTTTTTACTGCAATCTATACGAATAATATAGTAGGGTGTCCTATTGTATTGATCACTAGTAAATATTCTATGATTTTTGAAGTATTAAATTAAACACAAATTCATCATGATATAAAAGTGCAGAAATTACTAGCAGTTTCACATGATATATTTACCAATGCAACACAGAAAAAAATTCTTTCTTCAATGATGGCCTTGTTTTTATTTTATTCGTAAATTGAGCTGATTTATAAAATTTTATAATAATTATGGCTTAAAAAGAGCCATTGAGGGTCTTAAATTTTAAACAAAACATAATTTTGGCTAACACTTAGTCTTTTGTATTAAAAACAAGTCCCACTTGGTCTTCAACCTGAGGTAGCAAGATTTGGTCCCTGAAGAAGAAGGTAATGAAGCTTGCTTTAGCCCTCAAGGTCTAGCACCTATCTGTTTCTTACTTGTTTGAGTATAGTTGATTGTACCAAGATTTTTACTCGTCGATAGAAATAATAATATACTCAATAATCAGGATAAATCAATCACCCAAAAAACAGTTTCTTTGATATACGCGGGTCAAAGAAAAAATTCCTTCCTCATCGAGGCGTCCTAACGGTAGGGTGCCAACGCACGCGACACGACTTGACGGTACTTAACCAAAAATAAAAGCAATAAAAAACTAACCGAGAAGTTAGCGCTAGAAAGTCTTGCTCGCGTAATTGAGCAAGATGAGGCTAGAAGTTGGCCAAAACTAAAAGGTGCTCACTCGCTACGTCAATTCATGAAAGTTCTATCTCGGGCGAGCAAAGTATGAAGGTTGCCACTTCTAGCGTTTAGATTATAAGCGAGAAGTGGCACCTTCATTCTTTACTCGCTCGAGATAGGACTTTAATGTTTTAATGGAGCAAGCGAGCATCTTCTAGTTTTGGCCAACTTCTAGCACCATCTTGTCCAATTTCGCGATCTAAAACTTTCTAGTTCTTACTTCTTGGTTAGCTTTTTATTCTTTATATTTTTGGTTGAGTATCATCTAGTCGATCGGGTGCGTTGGCATCCATCGTTAGGACCCCTCGTTATATTTAGCAACTCTTATACATTTATAAAGTGACCTACAATTTAGCTAACACCTAATTTCTAAACCATGCAGGGGCTTGATGTTAGCCTATATTCTGGCTACCGACAACTTTCAAGACTAAGCTGGGTTTAACTTATAGTTCTATAAGTAGTTCCTTTCTAAGATTTCATGATATCCTGTTTTTTGAAAGAGCTAGTCTTCTTTATGTTACATCTTGAAATAAGCAACTTGTCTGAACACGCTTTATAAGATATTCACAGCTATCCTAAATGATAGGATTGTTCGGGCAATTGAACCTGTGTGGCAAGAAATATATGAACAACGAGGCTCAAAGAAAGACGTAGCCGGATGTCGGGAGAACCTGCTCATCGATAAATGTGTGTGCAAAGATGCAGCATTCTACCAGTGTGACCTATCGATGGCCTGGATTGATTATCGGAAAGCTTTCGATTCTACATCCCATAGACTTATCATCTGTCTTTTG